>NC_090416.1:9706236-9846236 GCF_036365525.1 Heterodontus francisci | reverse complement strand
TGGCCTCGCCCTCCCTCGTTGACTCGTGTCAGGGTGTGGTGCACTGGGTAGCCCTTTCGCCATTGAGTCAGAAGGCCGGGATTCCAGTCCCCAATCCAGAGACTCGAGCCCATAATCCAGGCCGTCACTCCCCAGTCCCAGCACTGAGGGAGTGCTGCACTGTCGGAGGTGCCGTCTTTCAGAATGAGACCTACCTGCTGAGTCGAACTGCATTTTCCACAACTGTATTTCTGTCCAGTTGGGCAGAGAGAGAGAGAGAGGGGGTGTGGTGACTCAGCGGGGACCTCCCTCCATTCCCCGTCAGTACCAGGAGCATTGCTAACTCACTTCTGATGAGCTGTTTTGGAAGAATGGGAACCCCCCTTGTGCCGCATGATGGGTAGCTTACTAGAGGTGAATTTGAGGCTGAATGCTGGGAAAATTCATCTGTAGGATGAGGGCTACCTGATAAATCCCATGCAGCTCTGTCGCCTCAAAAAGAAACGACCCTTAACCCCCTCCAACCTCCCTTTTCTCTCCAAAGTCCTTGAACATGTTGTCACCTCCCAAATCCGTTCCCATCTTTCCCGGAACTCCGTGCTTGAATCTCTCCAATCGGGATTCTGCCCCTGTCCCAGTACTGAAACAGCTCTTATCAAAGTCACATGACATCCTGTGTGACCGTGACCCTGGTAAACTTTCCCTCCGCGTCCTCCTCGACCTGTCTGCACCCTTTGACACGGTTGACCACACCATCCTCCTCCGACACCTCTCCACTGTCGTCCAGCTGGGTGGGACTGCTCTCCCTCACTTCCATTCTGATCCATCTAATCATAGACAGAGAATCACTTGCAATGGCTTCACTTCCTGCTCCTGCTCCGTTCCCTCTGGTGTCCCCCCAAGCATCTATCCTTGGCCCCCTCCCTCCTCCGATTTCCCATCTACACGCTGCCCCTCGGCGACATCGTCCGAAAACACAGTGTTAGTTTTCACATGTACACTGACGACACCCAGCTCTACCTCACCACCACCTCTCTCCACTCCTCCGCTGTCTCTAAATTATCAGACTGTTTATCCCACGTCCAGGACTGGATGAGCAGAAATTCCCTCCCATGAAATCAGCTCATCTGTTGCTGAAACACTCATTCATGCTTTTGTTACCTCTGTTCCAACACACTCTAGACGGCCGGCCATCTTGGGCTCATACAAAACTCTGCAGCCTGTGTCCTAACTCACACCAAGGCCCATTCACCCATCACTCCTGCACTCACTGACCTACATAGGCTCCCGGTCAATTAATGTTTCATATTCTCATTCTATGTTCAAATCCCTCTGTGGCCTCAACCCCTCCCTATCTCTGTCGCCTCCTCCGGCCCCTACGACCCTCTGAGATCTCTGCGCCCCTCCAATTCCGGCCTCTTGCCCATTCCCCCGATTCCCATCGCTCCACCATTGGCGGCCGTGTCTTCAGCTGCCCGGGAGCTCTGGGATTCCCTCCCTAAACCTCTCCGCCTCTCTCCCTCTCTCCTCCTTTAAGACGCTCCTTAAAACCGACCTCTTTGACCGAGCTTTTGGTCGCCCGTCCCCTAATATCTCCTTACGGGGTCGAGTTTTGCTTGATAACATTCCAGTGAAGCGCCTCAGGGTGTATTACTATGTTAAATGTGTAGTTGCTTTTCAAGGATGGATAAACTAGCATGAAAGAACTTGCTTTCTTTGTGCTTTCTCGGTTGATTGGCCTGCATTAGTTACCTGCGTGTGGGGTGTTTTAAGCATGACTGGTGTGTTTTTTCTACGTGCAGGCAATTGCAGATTGCAAGATGTGCTCCCTGAAATCACACGTAGAGGCTATAAATTCCGTCTTCGTGAAATATGCCTCACAGAAAGGCAATAAAGATACACTGGATGAGGACGAGCTAAAAGACTTGTTTCAAAAAGAACTGACCGACTTTTCTGTGAGTAGAACTTGAGTGGGCTAACTTTGCACGGAAGCAAGAGGGGCTTGTGGAGGGGGGCGGGGGTCGATGGTCAGGACTGCCGGGGTAGAAGGCAGAACGGAGCATTGAGGTCCCGCAGTTCCGATAGAAAGGACTGCGAGACCGCGGCAGCTCCCAGGTGGGCGGGGCCCCCCAGCAACAAAGTCTGATTCCCATTGTCTGCAAAATAATCTTGTTTGTCGGCCCGATAATGCTGCGGGGTGAGGCGGGCGGCTGAAAGGAATAAGGGAAATCGTTTGAGGTGGGAGTGATGCCAGGGAGTTGAACTGGTCGATCGGGAGAGGGTGGCTGAAGACTGCAGCTCATTCTGTCTTTGTCTTTTCCAATTTCTTTCAAAGATTGATGAATATGCAAAACTTGCCAAGGATATCATCCAGATAGATTCCAATGATGAAATAGACCGATTGGAATTCTTCACCATTCTCGAGTGTCTTGTTCTGCACCGATACCCAAAGCAACAGTGCGCTCGGCGCTAACCTGAGCCCAGATGGGAAATGCGTTTGGCCTGCCCTCCGAACTGCCCAAGCGTGGGCACAAGAGGAGTGGCATCAGCCCGACTCAGACCCCCCCCACCTTTCCTCTTTGTGCTTGTCATGAATAAATAAAGCTTTTAAATACGTCGAGCCGGACCTGTGTTGTCTTTTGTTGTTGTTCCCATTGGGCTGGGGAGGGGAGAGAAATTTGAAGCAACACAAGTAACTCCTGGGCTCCAACGGGCCCCGAACCGTTCATTTTCAGGGCCTCTCGGTCATGGCGCCATGAAACTATGTTGTTAAAACCACCCCCCCCCCCCTCCCCCTCCCAACCATCTGGTTCCTTTAGGGAAGGGGAATCTGCCGTCCTTACCTGCTCTGGCAAAAGGGTCAATTTTTCCAAGCCTCCACTCTCTCTGGGGAAGACAACTCCACAGACAAACACCTCCCACAGAGAAAACATTTCTCCTCAGTCTTAAAAAGGGAGACCCCTAATTTTTAAACTGTGTCCCCGCGTTCTCGTCTCCCCCACACGAGGAAACATCCTCCCGGTATCCACTCTATCAAGTCCCCTCAGGATCTTATAAGTTTCAATCCAATCACCTCTCATTCTTCGAAACTCCCATCTGCTCCGTGCTGGTGTTTCTGCTCCACACGAGCCTCCTCCAACCCCCCCTCTCCATCTCACCCTATCCCCATATCCTTCCATTCCTTTCTCCCTCATGTCTTTATCCAGCTTCCCCCTTAAATGTATCTCTGCTATCCCCCTCAACCGCTCCCTGTGGTAGCGAGTTCCACATTCTCACCACGCTCTGCATTAATTCCTCACTGGTAGGCAATCTATCGATCTTTAGTCTTGATTATACTCAATGACTGAGCCTCCACTGCTCTCTGGGATAGAGAATTCCCAAAGATTCACCACCTTCGGAAGAAATTTCTCCTCGTCGCAGTCCAAGATGGCCGACCCCCTTAATCCTGAGGCCTGTCCCATCCAGGGCTCGAGCTGCGACGAGGGATGGGGTGGCAAGGCTGTCTGGCCTTTCTGCTCCCTACCTTGGGTGAGCCGGAACGGGAGGCCGCACCCGTGATCCGAGCAGATTCTCCAGAGGGGCCTCCCCGCTGCCCGCCTCGAGGGGTCTGACGGCTCCGCCCTACGCAATCGCTGAATTGAGTTCCGCGTCTCTGAAGAGTCTCCACGCGGGCCCCAAACACCCCCACCCACCCCGCCCTGCCTCGGCACGCGCGGTCTCAGGTCCCCAGTTTGGGCCCCACATCGCGATTGGTCAGCGGTGGGGGCGCTGCTGTTGCCCCAGTTGACATTGAGATGGCTTACTCCGTCCCAGAATCCAACTTGAGGCGTTCCGAGTGCATCCGGCCGAATCTCAAACGGAGGGGGCTGGGGGACTGAGAGGTGGAGGGGAGGTGAAAAGACCTGCAGAGACACAAGCTCTCTCTTCAAGTAGGAAGGGAAGACTGGATGATTAAGGAATGTTGGCCAATTACCATCATGGTGGTCAGCCATTTGGGCGTGAAACTCATGTTGCCCGCATGTTTGGCATAGCGTTCATAAGGTGCCTGTGCCCTTTCAGATCGAGGTGGGTCAGAGGCCAAACTTGTCCACCCAGCTCAGCAGAGGTTCCCCGGGGAGTGTGTCAGTATTAACAGGGGGGTCGGCGGGAGTGTGTCAGTATTTACATGGGGTCCCCAGAGCGTGTCAGTGTTTACAAGGATTCTCCAGGGATTGTGTCAGTATTAAGAGGCGGTCCCCGGGAAGTGTGTCAGTATTTATAGGGCACGGCCAGGGAGAGTGTCAGTATTTACAGGGGGGGCCAGGGAGTGTGTCGTTATTTACAGGGGGTCCCCGGGAGTGTGTCAGTATTTACAGGGGTTTCTGGGGAGTGTGTCAGTATTTACATGGGGTCCCCAGAGCGTGTCAGTGTTTACAAGGATTCTCCAGGGATTGTGTCAGTATTAAGAGGCGGTCCCCGGGAAGTGTGTCAGTATTTATAGGGCACGGCCAGGGAGAGTGTCAGTATTTACAGGGGGTCCCCGGGAGTGTGTCAGTATTTACAGGGGTTTCCGGGGAGTGTGTCAGTATTTACAAGGGCTCCCCGGGAAGTGTGTCAGTATTTATAGGGGTCCCCAGGAGTGGGTCAGTATTTACAGGGGGTCCCAGGAGAGTGTGTCAGTATTTACAGGGGGTCCCCGGAAGTGTGTCAGTATTTACAGGGGTTTCCGGGGAGTGTGTCAGTATTTCTAGGTGGTCCCCGGGAGTGTGTCAGTATTAACAGGGGGGTCCCCGGGGAGTGTGTTGGTATTTACAGGGGGTCCCCGGGAGTGTGTCAGTATTTACAGGGGTTTCCCGGGGAGTGTGTCAGTATTTACAAGGGCTCCCCAGGAAGTGTGTCAGTATTTATAGGGGGTCCCCAGGAGTGGGTCAGTATTTACAGGGGGTCCCAGGAGAGTTTCAGTATTTACAGGGAGTTCCCGGGGATTGTATCAGTATTTGCAGAGGGGTCCCCGGGGAGTGAGTCAATATTTACAGGGGAATCCCGGGGAGAGTGTCAGTAGTTACAGGGGGTCCCCGGGGAGTGTGTCAGTATTTATTGGTGGTTCCCGGGAGTGTGTCAGTATTTACAGGAGGTCCCCAGGAGTGGGTCAGTATTTACAGGGGGTCCCAGGAGAGTTTCAGTATTTACAGGGAGTTCCCGGGGATTGTATCAGTATTTGCAGAGGGGTCCCCGGGGAGTGAGTCAATATTTACAGGGGAATCCCGGGGAGAGTGTCAGTAGTTACAGGGGGTCCCCGGGGAGTGTGTCAGTATTTATTGGTGGTTCCCGGGAGTGTGTCAGTATTTACAGGGGGTCCCCAGGAATGAGTCAGTATTTACAGGGGGACCCCTGGAGTGTGTCAATATTTACAATGGGTCCCCTGGGAGTGTGTCAGTATTTACAGGGGGTCCCCAGGAGTGTGTCAGTAATAACAGGGGGTCCCAGGAGTGGGTCAGTATTGATAGGGGGTCCCCGGGAGTGTGTCAGTATTTACAGGAGGTCCCCAGGAGTAAGTCAGTATTTACAGGGGGTCCCCAGGAGTGGGTCAGTAATAACAGGGGGTCCCAGGAGTGGGTCAGTATTGATAGGGGGTCCCCGGGAGTGTGTCAGTATTTACAGGAGGTCCCCAGGAGTGAGTCAGTATTTACAGGGGGTCCCAGGAGTGTGTCAGTATTTACAGGGGGTCCCAGGAGTGTGTCAGTATTTACAATGGGTCCCCGGAGAGTGTGTCAGTATTTACAGGGGGTCCCCGGAGAGTGTGTCAGTATTTACAGGAGGTCCCCAGGAGTGAGTCAGTATTTACAGGGGGTCCACGGGGAGTGTGTCAGTATTTACAGGGGGTCCCCGGAGAGTGTGTCAGTATTTACAATGGGTCCCCTGGGAGTGTGTCAGTATTTACAGGGGGTCCACGGGGAGTGTGTCAGTATTTACAGGGGGTCCACGGGGTGTGTGTCAGTATTTACAATGGGTCCCCGGAGAGTGTGTCAGTATTTACAATGGGTCCCCTGGGAGTGTGTCAGTATTTACAGGAGGTCCCCAGGAGTGAGTCAGTATTTACAATGGGTCCCCGGGGAGGGTGTCAGTATTTACAGGGGGTCCCTGGGGAGTGTGTCAGTATTTACAGGAGGGTCCTCGGGAGTGTGTCAGTATTTACAGGGGGTCCACGGGGAGTGTGTCAGTATTTACAGGGGGTCCCCGGAGAGTGTGTCAGTATTTACAATGGGTCCCCGGAGAGTGTGTCAGTATTTACAGGGGGTCCCGGGGAATGTGTCAGTATTTACAGGGGGTCCCGGGGAATGTGTCAGTATTTACAGGGGGTCCCCTGGGAGTGTGTCAGTATTTACAATGGGTCCCCTGGGAGTGTGTCAGTATTTACAGGGGGTCCCTGGGAGTGTGTCAGTATTTACAATGGGTCCCCTGGGAGTGTGTCAGTATTTACAGGGGGTCCCTGGGAGTGTGTCAGTATTTACAATGGGTCCCCTGGGAGTGTGTCAGTATTTACAGGGGGTCCCCGGAGAGTGTGTCAGTATTTACAGGGGGTCTCCGGGGAGTGTGTCAGTATTTACAAGGGGGTCCCCGGGGAGTGTGTCAGTATTTACAATGGGTCCCCTGGGAGTGTGTCAGTATTTACAGGGGGGGTCCCTGGGGAGTGGGTCAGTATTTACAGGGGGGTCCCCTGGGAGTGTGTCAGTATTTACAGGGGGTCCCCTGGGAGTGTGTCAGTATTTACAGGGGGTCCCCGGGGAGTGTGTCAGTATTTACAGGGGGTGTCTCCGGGGAGTGTGTCAGTATTTACAGGGGGGGTCCCTGGGGAGTGTGTCAGTATTTACAGGGGGTCCCCTGGGAGTGTGTCAGTATTTACAGGGGGTCCCCGGAGAGTGTGTCAGTATTTACAGGGGGTCCCCGGGGAGTGTGTCAGTATTTACAGGGGGTCCCCTGGGAGTGTGTCAGTATTTACAGGGGGTCCCCGGGAGTGTGTCAGTATTTACAGGGGGTCCCCGGGAGTGTGTCAGTATTTACAATGGGTCCCCTGGGGTGTGTGTCAGTATTTACAGGGAGGTCCCCGAGGAGTGTGTCAGTATTTACAGGGGGTCCCCGGGAGTGTGTCAGTATTTACAGGGGTTTCCGGGGAGTGTGTCAGTATTTACAGGGGGTCCCCGGGAGTGTGTCAGTATTTACAATGGGTCCCCTGGGGTGTGTGTCAGTATTTACAGGGAGGTCCCCGAGGAGTGTGTCAGTATTTACAGGGAGGTCCCCGGGGTGTGTGTCAGTATTTACAGGGAGGTCCCCGAGGAGTGTGTCAGTATTTACAGGGGGTTCCCGGGAGTGTGTCAGTATTTACAATGGGTCCCCTGGGGTGTGTGTCAGTATTTACAGGGAGGTCCCCGAGGAGTGTGTCAGTATTTACAGGGAGGTCCCCGGGGAGTGTGTCAGTATTTACAGGGGGGGTCCCTGGGAGTGTGTCAGTATTTACAATGGGTCCCCTGGGAGTGTGTCAGTATTTACAGGGGGTTTCCCGGGGAGTGTGTCAGTATTTACAGTGGGTCCCCTGGGAGTGTGTCAGTATTTACAGGGGGTCCACGGGGAGTGTGTCAGTATTTACAGGGGGTCCCTGGGAGTGTGTCAGTATTTACAGGGGGTCCCCGGAGAGTGTGTCAGTATTTACAGGGGGTCCCCGGAGAGTGTGTCAGTATTTACAGGGGGGGTCCCTGGGAATGTGTCAGTATTTACAGGGGGTCCCCGGAGAGTGTGTCAGTATTTACAGGGGG
Source organism: Heterodontus francisci (assembly GCF_036365525.1). NCBI lineage: Eukaryota > Metazoa > Chordata > Chondrichthyes > Heterodontiformes > Heterodontidae > Heterodontus > Heterodontus francisci. The sequence continues at coordinate 9,838,467 of NC_090416.1, read as the reverse complement.
GGTCCCTGGGAATGTGTCAGTATTTACAGGGGGTCCCTGGGAATGTGTCAGTATTTACAGGGGGTCCCCGGAGAGTGTGTCAGTATTTACAGGGGGGGTCCCTGGGAATGTGTCAGTATTTACAGGGGGTCCCTGGGAATGTGTCAGTATTTACAATGGGTCCCCTGGGAGTGTGTCAGTATTTACAGGGGGTCTCCGGGGAGTGTGTCAGTATTTACAGGGGGTCCCCTGGGAGTGTGTCAGTATTTACAGGGGGTCCCCTGGGAGTGTGTCAGTATTTACAGGGGGTCCCGGGGAGTGTGTCAGTATTTACAGGGGGTCCCGGGGAGTGTGTCAGTATTTACAATGGGTCCCCGGGGAGTGTGTCAGTATTTACAGGGGGTCCCCTGGGAGTGTGTCAGTATTTACAGGGGGTCCCCGGGGAGTGTGTCAGTATTTACAGGGGGTCCCCGGGGAGTGTTTCAGTATTTACAGGGGGTCCCCGGGGAGTGTGTCAGTATTTACAGGGGGTCCCCGGGGAGTGTTTCAGTATTTACAGGGGTCCCCGGGGAGTGTGTCAGTATTTACAGGGGGTCCCCGGGGAGTGTGTCAGTATTTACAGGGGTCCCTGGGGAGTGTGTCAGTATTTACAGGGGGTCCCCTGGGAGTGTGTCAGTATTTACAGGGGTCCCCGGGGAGTGTGTCAGTATTTACAGGGGGTCCCCGGGGAGTGTTTCAGTATTTACAGGGGGTCCCCGGGGAGTGTGTCAGTATTTACAGGGGGTCCCCTGGGAGTGTGACAGTATTTACAGGGCTCCCCGGGGAGTGTGTCAGTATTTACAATGGGTCCCCGGGTAGTGTGTCAGTATTTACAGGGGGTCCCGGAGAGTGTGTCAGTATTTACAGGGGGTCCCCTGGGAGTGTGTCAGTATTTACAGGGTGTCCCCGGGGAGTGTGTCAGTATTTACAATGGGTCCCCGGGTAGTGTGTCAGTATTTACAGGGGGTCCCGGAGAGTGTGTCAGTATTTACAATGGGTCCCCGGGTAGTGTGTCAGTATTTACAGGGGGTCCCCGGGGAGTGTGTCAGTATTTACAATGGGTCCCCTGGGAGTGTGTCAGTATTTACAATGGGTCCCCGGGGAGTGTGTCAGTATTTACAGGGGGTCCCGGAGAGTGTGTCAGTATTTACAGGGGGTCCCCGGGGAGTGTGTCAGTATTTACAGGGGCTCCCCGGGGAGTGTGTCAGTATTTACAGGGGGTCCCCGGAGAGTGTGTCAGTATTTACAGGGGCTCCCCGGGGAGTGTGTCAGTATTTACAGGGGGTCCCCGGAGAGTGTGTCAGTATTTACAATGGGTCCCCTGGGAGTGTGTCAGTATTTACAGGGGGTCCCCGGAGAGTGTGTCAGTATTTACAGGGGCTCCCCGGGGAGTGTGTCAGTATTTACAGGGGGTCCCCGGAGAGTGTGTCAGTATTTACAATGGGTCCCCTGGGAGTGTGTCAGTATTTACAGGGGGTCCCCGGGGAGTGTGTCAGTATTTACAATGGGTCCCCTGGGAGTGTGTCAGTATTTACAATGGGTCCCCGGGGAGTGTGTCAGTATTTACAGGGGGTCCCGGAGAGTGTGTCAGTATTTACAGGGGGTCCCCTGGGAGTGTGTCAGTATTTACAGGGGCTCCCCGGGGAGTGTGTCAGTATTTACAGGGGGTCCCCGGAGAGTGTGTCAGTATTTACAGGGGCTCCCCGGGGAGTGTGTCAGTATTTACAGGGGGTCCCCGGAGAGTGTGTCAGTATTTACAGGGGGTCCCCGGAGAGTGTGTCAGTATTTACAGGGGTCCCCGGGGAGTGTGTCAGTATTTACAGGGGGTCCCCTGGGATTGTGTCAGTATTTACAGGGGCTCCCCGGGGAGTGTGTCAGTATTTACAGGGGGTCCCCGGAGAGTGTGTCAGTATTTACAATGGGTCCCCTGGGAGTGTGTCAGTATTTACAGGGGCTCCCCGGGGAGTGTGTCAGTATTTACAGGGGGTCCCCGGAGAGTGTGTCAGTATTTACAATGGGTCCCCTGGGAGTGTGTCAGTATTTACAGGGGGTCCCCGGAGAGTGTGTCAGTATTGATAGGGGGTCCCCGGGAGTGTGTCAGTATTTACAGGAGGTCCCCAGGAGTGAGTCAGTATTTACAGGAGGTCCCCAGGAGTAAGTCAGTATTTACAGAGGGTCCCCAGGAGTGGGTCAGTATTTACAGGGGTTCCCAGGAGTGGGTCAGTATTTACAGGGGTTCCCAGGAGTGTGTCGGTATTTACAGGAGGTCCCCAGGAGTGAGTCAGTATTTACAGAGGGTCCCCAGGAGTGGGTCAGTATTTACAGGGGTTCCCAGGAGTGTGTCGGTATTTACAGGGGGTCCCAGGAGTGGGTCAGTATTTACAGGGGTTCCCAGGAGTGTGTCGGTATTTACAGGAGGTCCCCAGGAGTGAGTCAGTATTTACAGAGGGTCCCCAGGAGTGGGTCAGTATTTACAGGAGGTCCCCAGGAGTAAGTCAGTATTTACAGAGGGTCCCCAGGAGTGGGTCAGTATTTACAGGGGTTCCCAGGAGTGGGTCAGTATTTACAGGGGTTCCCAGGAGTGTGTCGGTATTTACAGGAGGTCCCCAGGAGTGAGTCAGTATTTACAGAGGGTCCCCAGGAGTGGGTCAGTATTTACAGGGGTTCCCAGGAGTGTGTCGGTATTTACAGGGGTCCCCAGGAGTGGGTCAGTATTTACAGGAGTTCCCAGGAGTGTGTCGGTATTTACAGGGGGTCCCAGGAGTGGGTCAGTATTTACAGGGGGTCCCCAGGAGTGGGTCAGTATTTACAGGAGTTCCCAGGAGTGTGTCAGTATTTACAGGGGGTCCCCTGTAGTGTGTCAGTATTTACAGGGGCTCCCCGGGGAATGCGTCAGTATTTACAGGGGGTCTCAGGGGAGTGTGTCAGTATTTACAATGGGTCCCCTGGGAGTGTGTCAGTATTTACAGGGGGGGTCCCCGGGGAGTGTGTCAGTATTTACAGGGGGTCCCCGGAGAGTGTGTCAGTATTTACAATGGGTCCCCGGGGAGTGTGTCAGTATTTACAGGGGGTCCCCGGAGAGTGTGTCAGTATTTACAGGGGGTCCCTGGGAATGTGTCAGTATTTACAATGGGTCCCCTGGGAGTGTGTCAGTATTTACAGGGGGTCCCCGGGGAGTGTGTCAGTATTTACAATGGGTCCCCTGGGAGTGTGTCAGTATTTACAGGGGGTCCCCGGAGAGTGTGTCAGTATTTACAGGGGGTCCACGGGGTGTGTGTCAGTATTTACAATGAGTCCCCTGGGAGTGTGTCAGTATTTACAGGGGGTCCACAGGAGTGTGTCAGTATTTACAGGGGGTCCCGTGGAGTGTGTCAGTATTTACAGGGGGTCCACGGGGTGTGTGTCAGTATTTACAATGAGTCCCCTGGGAGTGTGTCAGTATTTACAGGGGGTCCACAGGAGTGTGTCAGTATTTGCAGGGGGTCCCAGGAGAGTTTCAGTATTTACAGGGAGTTCCCGGGGATTGTATCAGTATTTGCAGAGGGGTCCCCGGGGAGTGAGTCAATATTTACAGGGGAATCCCGGGGAGAGTGTCAGTAGTTACAGGGGGTCCCCGGGGAGTGTGTCAGTATTTATTGGTGGTCCCCAGGAGTGGGTCAGTATTTACAGGAGGTCCCCAGGAGTAAGTCAGTATTTACAGGGGGTCCCCAGGAGTGGGTCAGTAATAACAGGGGGTCCCAGGAGTGTGTCAGTATTGATAGGGGGTCCCCGGGAGAGTGTCAGTATTTACAGGAGGTCCCCAGGAGTGAGTCAGTATTTACAGGGGGTCCCCAGGAGTGGGTCAGTATTTACAGGGGTTCCCAGGAGTGTGTCGGTATTTACAGGGGGTCCCAGGAGTGGGTCAGTATTTACAGGGGTTCCCAGGAGTGTGTCGGTATTTACAGGGGGTCCCAGGAGTGGGTCAGTATTTACAGGGGTTCCCAGGAGTGTGTCGGTATTTACAGGGGTCCCCAGGAGTGGGTCAGTATTTACAGGAGTTCCCAGGAGTGTGTCGGTATTTACAGGGGGTCCCAGGAGTGGGTCAGTATTTACAGGGGGTCCCCAGGAGTGGGTCAGTATTTACAGGAGTTCCCAGGAGTGTGTCAGTATTTACAGGGGGTCCCCTGGGAGTGTGTCAGTATTTACAATGGGTCCCCTGTAGTGTGTCAGTATTTACAGGGGCTCCCCGGGGAATGCGTCAGTATTTACAGGGGGTCTCAGGGGAGTGTGTTAGTATTTACAGGGCATCCCCGGGGAGTGTGTCAGTATTTACAGGGGGTCTCAGGGGAGTGTGTCAGTATTTACAGGGCATCCCCGGGGAGTGTGTCAGTATTTACAGGGGGTCTCAGGGGAGTGTGTTAGTATTTACAGGGCATCCCCGGGGAGTGTGTCAGTATTTACAGGGGCTCCCCGGGGAATGCGTCAGTATTTACAGGGGGTCTCAGGGGAGTGTGTTAGTATTTACAGGGGCTCCCCGGGGAATGCGTCAGTATTTACAGGGGGTCTCAGGGGAGTGTGTTAGTATTTACAGGGCATCCCCGGGGAGTGTGTCAGTATTTACAGGGGGTCCCCGGAGAGTGTGTCAGTATTTACAGGGGGTCCCCGGGGAGTGTGTCAGTATTTACAGGGGGTCCCCGGAGAGTGTGTCAGTATTTACAGGGGGTCCCGTGGAGTGTGTCAGTATTTACAGGGGGTCCCCGGAGAGTGTGTCAGTATTTACAGGGGGTCCCCGGAGAGTGTGTCAGTATTTACAGGGGGTCCCGTGGAGTGTGTCAGTATTTACAGGGGGTCCCCGGAGAGTGTGTCAGTATTTACAGGGGGTCCCGTGGAGTGTGTCAGTATTTACAGGGGGTCCACGGGGTGTGTGTCAGTATTTACAATGAGTCCCCTGGGAGTGTGTCAGTATTTACAGGGGGTCCACGGGGTGTGTGTCAGTATTTACAGGGGGTCCACGGGGTGTGTGTCAGTATTTACAATGAGTCCCCTGGGAGTGTGTCAGTATTTACAGGGGGTCCACAGGAGTGTGTCAGTATTTACAGGGGGTCCCCGGGGAGTGTGTCAGTATTTACAGGGGGTCCACGGGGTGTGTGTCAGTATTTACAATGAGTCCCCTGGGAGTGTGTCAGTATTTACAGGGGGTCCACGGGGTGTGTGTCAGTATTTACAATGGGTCCCCTGGGAGTGTGTCAGTATTTACAGGGGGTCCACAGGAGTGTGTCAGTATTTACAGGGGGTCCCCGGAGAGTGTGTCAGTATTTACAATGGGTCCCCTGGGAGTGTGTCAGTATTTACAGGGGGTCCACAGGAGTGTGTCAGTATTTACAGGGGGTCCACGGGGTGTGTGTCAGTATTTACAATGAGTCCCCTGGGAGTGTGTCAGTATTTACAGGGGGTCCACAGGAGTGTGTCAGTATTTACAGGGGGTCCCCGGGGAGTGTGTCAGTATTTACAGGGGGTCCACGGGGTGTGTGTCAGTATTTACAATGAGTCCCCTGGGAGTGTGTCAGTATTTACAGGGGGTCCACAGGAGTGTGTCAGTATTTGCAGGGGGTCCCAGGAGAGTTTCAGTATTTACAGGGAGTTCCCGGGGATTGTATCAGTATTTGCAGAGGGGTGCCCGGGGAGTGAGTCAATATTTACAGGGGAATCCCGGGGAGAGTGTCAGTAGTTACAGGGGGTCCCCGGGGAGTGTGTCAGTATTTATTGGTGGTCCCCGGGAGTGTGTCAGTATTTACAGGGGGTCCCCAGGAATGAGTCAGTATTTACAGGGGGACCCCTGGAGTGTGTCAATATTTATAGGGGATCCCGGGGAGTGTGACTCAATTTACAGGGGGTCCCCGGGTAGTGTGTCAGTAGTTACAGGGGGTCCCCGGGGAGTGTGTAAGTATTTATTGGGGGCCCCCGGGTGTGTGTCAGTATTTACAGGGTGTATCAGGGGAGTGTGTCAGTATTTACAGGAGGTCCCCAGGAGTATGTTAGTATTTACAAAGGGTCCTCGGGGAGTGTGTCAGCATTTGTAGGGGGTCCCCAGGAGTGTGTCAGTATTTACAGGGGGTCCCCGGGGAGTGTGTCAGTATTTACAGGGGGTCCCCGGGGAGTGTGTCAGTATTTACAGGGGGTCCCCGGGGAGTGTGTCAGTATTTGCAGGGGTCCCCGGGAGTGTGTCAGTATTTGCAGAGGTCCCCGGGAGTGTGTCAGTATTTATAGGGGGTCCCGGGGAGTGTGTCAGTATTTACAGGAGGTCCCCAGGAGTGGGTCAGTATTTACAGGGGGTCCCAGGAGTGTGTCAGTATTTACAGGGGGTCCCCAGGAGTGTGTCAGTAATAACAGGGGGTCCCAGGAGTGGGTCAGTATTGATAGGGGGTCCCCGGGAGTGTGTCAGTATTTACAGGAGGTCCCCAGGAGTAAGTCAGTATTTACAGGGGGTCCCCTAGAGTGGGTCAGTAATAACAGGGGGTCCCAGGAGTGGGTCAGTATTGATAGGGGGTCCCCGGGAGTGTGTCAGTATTTACAGGAGGTCCCCAGGAGTGAGTCAGTATTTACAGGGGGTCCCAGGAGTGGGTCAGTATTTACAGGGGGTCCCCAGGAGTGCTCCAGTACTTGCAGGGGGTCCCCTGGGAATGTATCAGTATTTACAATGGGTCCCCTGTAGTGTGTCAATATTTACAGGGGGTCCCCGGAGAGTGTGTCAGTATTTACAGGGGGTCCCGGGGAATGTGTCAGTATTTACAGGGGGTCCCCGGAGAGTGTGTCAGTATTTACAATGGGTCCCCTGGGAGTGTGACAGTATTTACAATGAGTCCCCTGGGAGTGTGTCAGTATTTACAGGGGGTCCACAGGAGTGTGTCAGTATTTGCAGGGCTCCCCGGGGAGTGTGTCAGTATTTACAGGGGGTCCCCGGAGAGTGCGTCAGTATTTACAATGGGTCCCCTGGGAGTGTGTCAGTATTTACAGGGGGTCCACAGGAGAGTTTCAGTATTTACAGGGAGTTCCCGGGGATTGTATCAGTATTTGCAGAGGGGTCCCCGGGGAGTGAGTCAGTATTTACAGGGGAATCCCGGGGAGACTGTCAGTAGTTACAGGGGGTCCCCGGGGAGTGTGTCAGTATTTATTGGTGGTCCCCAGGAGTGGGTCAGTATTTACAGGAGGTCCCCAGGAGTAAGTCAGTATTTACAGGGGGTCCCCAGGAGTGGGTCAGTAATAACAGGGGGTCCCAGGAGTGGGTCAGTAATAACAGGGGGTCCCAGGAGTGTGTCAGTATTGATAGGGGGTCCCCGGGAGTGTGTCAGTATTTACAGGAGGTCCCCAGGAGTGAGTCAGTATTTACAGGGGGTCCCCAGGAGTGGGTCAGTATTTACAGGGGTTCCCAGGAGTGTGTCGGTATTTACAGGGGGTCCCAGGAGTGTGTCAGTATTTACAGGGGTTCCCAGGAGTGTGTCGGTATTTACAGGAGGTCCCCAGGAGTAAGTCAGTATTTACAGGGGGTCCCCAGGAGTGGGTCAGTAATAACAGGGGGTCCCAGGAGTGTGTCAGTATTGATAGGGGGTCCCCGGGAGTGTGTCGGTATTTACAGGGGGACCCCAGGAGTGGGTCAGTATTTACAGGGGTTCCCAGGAGTGTGTCGGTATTTACAGGGGGTCCCAGGAGTGGGTCAGTATTTACAGGGGGACCCCAGGAGTGGGTCAGTATTTACAGGGGTTCCCAGGAGTGTGTCGGTATTTACAGGGGGTCCCAGGAGTGCTCCAGTATTTGCAGGGGGTCCCCTGGGAGTGTGTCAGTATTTACAATGGGTCCCCTGTAGTGTGTCAGTATTTACAGGGGCTCCCCGGGGAATGCGTCAGTATTTACAGGGGGTCTCAGGGGAGTGTGTTAGTATTTACAGGACATCCCCGGGGAGTGTGTCAGTATTTACAGGGGGTCCCCGGAGAGTGTGTCAGTATTTACAGGGGGTCCCGGGGAATGTGTCAGTATTTACAGGGGGACCCCGGAGAGTGTGTCAGTATTTACAGGGGGTCCCGGGGAGCGTGTCAGTATTTACAGGGAATCCCTGGGAGTGTGTCAGTATTTACAATGGGTCCCCTGGGAGTGTGTCAGTATTTACAGGGGGTCCCCAGGAGTGTGTCAGTAATAACAGGGGGTCCCAGGAGTGGGTCAGTATTGATAGGGGGTCCCCGGGAGTGTGTCAGTATTTACAGGAGGTCCCCAGGAGTAAGTCAGTATTTACAGGGGGTTCCCAGGAGTGGGTCAGTAATAACAGGGGGTCCCAGGAGTGGGTCAGTATTGATAGGGGGTCCCCGGGAGTGTGTCAGTATTTACAGGAGGTCCCCAGGAGTGAGTCAGTATTTACAGGGGGTCCCAGGAGTGGGTCAGTATTTACAGGGGGTCCCCAGGAGTGCTCCAGTATTTGCAGGGGGTCCCCTGGGAGTGTATCAGTATTTACAATGGGTCCCCTGTAGTGTGTCAGTATTTACAGGGGGTCCCCGGAGAGTGTGTCAGTATTTACAGGGGGTCCCGGGGAATGTGTCAGTATTTACAGGGGGTCCCCGGAGAGTGTGTCAGTATTTACAGGGGCTCCCGGGGAGCGTGTCAGTATTTACAATGGGTCCCCGGGGAGTGTGTCAGTATTTACAGGGGGTCCCGTGGAGTGTGTCAGTATTTACAGGGGGTCCACGGGGTGTGTGTCAGTATTTACAGGGGGTCCCCGGAGAGTGTGTCAGTATTTACAGGGGGTCCCCGGAGAGTGTGTCAGTATTTACAGGGGGTCCCCTGGGAGTGTGTCAGTATTTACAATGGGTCCCCGGGGAGTGTGTCAGTCTTCACTGGGGGTCTCCGGGGAATGTGTCAGTATTTACAGGAGGTCCCCGCGGAATGTGTCAGTATGTACAGGGGTCTCAGGGGAGTGTGTCAGTATTTACAGGGGGTCCCCGAGGTGTGGGTCAGGATTTACAATGGGTCCCATGAAAGTGTGTCAGTAATTACAGGGGGTCCCCGGGAAATGTGTCAGTAATTACAGGGGGTTTCCCGGGGAGTGTGTCAGTATTTACAATGTGTCCCCTGGGAGTGTGTCAGTATTTACAGTGGGTCCCCGGGGAGTGTGTCAGTATTTACAGGGGGTCCCCTGGGAGGGTGTCAGTATTTACAGGGGGTCCCCGGGGAGGGTGTCAGTATTTACAGGGGGTCCCCAGGGAGGGTGTCAGTATTTACAGGGGGTCCCCTGGGAATGTGTTAGTATTTACAATGGGTCCCCTGGGAGTGTGTCAGTAATTACAGGGGGTTTCCCGGAGGGTGTGTCAGTATTTACAGGGGGTCCCCTGGGAATGTGTCAGTATTTACAGGGGGTCCCCTGGGAGTGTGTCAGTATGTACAGGGGGTCCCCGGGGAGGGTGTCAGTATTTGCAGGGGGTCCCCTGGGAGCGTGTCAGTATTTACCGGGTGTCCGCTGGGAATGTGTCAGTATTTACAGGGGGTCCCCTGGTAGTGTGTCAGTATTTACAGGGGGTTTCCCGGGGAGTGTGTCAGTATTTACAGGGGGTCTCAGGGGAGTGTGTCAGAATTTGCAGGGTGTCCCTGGGGAATGTGTCAGTATTTACAAGGGGTCCCCGGGGAATGTGTCTGTATTTCCAGGGGATCCCCGGGAGTTTGTCAGTATTTACAGGGGTGCCCGGGGAGTGTGTCAGTATTTACAGAGGGTCCCCGAGGTGTGGGTCAGTATTTACAGGGGGTTTCCCGGGGAGTGTGTCAGTATTTACAGGGGGTCTCAGGGGAGTGTGTCAGAATTTGCAGGGTGTCCCTGGGGAATGTGTCAGTATTTACAAGGGGTCCCCGGGGAATGTGTCTGTATTTCCAGGGGATCCCCGGGAGTTTGTCAGTATTTACAGGGGTGCCCGGGGAGTGTGTCAGTATTTACAGGGGGTCCCCGGGGAGGGTGTCAGTATTTACAGGGGGTCCCCGGGGAATGTGTCAGTATTTACAGGGGGTTACCCGGGGAGTGTGTCAGTATTTACAGGGGGTCCCCTGGGAGTGTGTCCGTATTTACAATGGGTCCCCTGGGAGTGTGTCAGTATTTACAGGGGGTCTCCGGGGAGTGTGTCAGTATTTACAGGGGGTTACCCGGGGAGTGTGTCAGTATTTACAGGGGGGTCCCCGGGGAGTGTGTCAGTATTTACAGGGGGGTCCCCGGGGAATGTGTCAGTAATTACAGGGGGTTTCCCGGGGAGTGTGTCAGTATTTACAGGGTGTCCCCTGGGAGTGTGTCCGTATTTACAATGGGTCCCCTGGGAGTGTGTCAGTATTTACAGGGGGTCTCCGGGGAGTGTGTCAGTATTTACAGGGGGGTCCCCTGGGAGTGTGTCAGTATTTACAGGGGGTTTCCCGGGGAGTGTGTCAGTATTTACAGGGCTCCCCGTGGTGTGTGTCAGTATTTACAGGGGGTCCCCGGGGAGTGTGTCAGTATTTACAGGGGGTCCCTGGGGAGTGTGTCAGTATTTACAGGGGGTCTCCGGGGAGTGTGTCAGTATTTACAGGGGGGTCCCCTGGGAGTGTGTCAGTATTTACAGGGGGTCTCCGGGGAGTGTGTCAGTATTTACAGGGGGTTTCCCGGGGATAGTGTAAGTATTTACAGGGGGTCCCCTGGGAGTGTGTCAGTATTTACAGGGGGTTTCCCGGGGAGTGTGTCAGTATTTACAGGGAGGTCCCTGGGGAGTGTGTCAGTATTTACAATGGGTCCCCTGGGAGTGTGTCAGTATTTACAGGGGGTCTCCGGGGAGTGTGTCAGTATTTACAGGGGGGTCCCCTGGGAGTGTGTCAGTATTTACAGGGGGTTTCCCGGGGAGTGTGTCAGTGTTTCCAGGGCTCCCCGTGGTGTGTGTCAGTATTAACAATGGGTCCCCTGGGAATGTGTCAGTATTTATAGGGGGTTTCCCGGGGTGTGTGTCAGTATTTACAAATGGTCCCCTGGGAATGTGTCAGTATTTACATGGGGTCCCCGGGGAATGTGTCAGAAATTACAGGGGGTCCCCGGGGTCTGGGTCAGTATTTACAATGTGTCCCCTGGGAGTGTGTCAGTATTTACAGGGCGTCCCCGGAGAGTGCCAGTATTTACAGGGGATCCCCGGGGAGTGTGTCAGTATTTACAGGGGATCCCCGGGGAGTGTGTCAGTATTTACAGGGGGTTTCCCGGGGAGTGTGACAGTATTTACAGGCGGTTTCCCGGGGATGGTGTCAGTATTTACAGGGGGTTTCCCGGGGAGTGTGTCAGTACTTACAAAGGCTCCCTGGGAGTGTGTCAATATTTACAGGGGGTCCACGGGGAGTGTGTCAGTATTTACAGGGGGTCCACGGGGAGTGTGTCAGTATTCACTGGGGGTCTCCGGGGAATGTGTCAGTATTGACAGGGGTCTCAGGGGAGTCTGTCAGTATTTGCAGGGTGTCCCCGGGGAATGTGTCAGTATTTATAAGTGTTCCCCGGGGAGTGTGTCTGTATTTCCAGGGGATGCCCGGGAGTTTGTCAGTATTTACAGGGGTGCCCGGGGAGTGTGTCAGTATTTACAGGGGTGCCCGGGGAGTGTGTCAGTATTTACAGGGGGTCCCCTGGGAGTGTGTCAGTATTTACAGGGTGTCCCCTGGGAGTGTGTCAGTATTTGCAATAGGTCCCCTGGGAGTGTGTCAGTATTTAAAGGGGGTCCCCGGGGAGGGTGTCAGTATTTACAGGGGGTCTCCTGGGAGTGTGTCAGTATTTACAGGGTGTCCCCTGGGAATGTGTCAGTATTTACAATGGGTTTCCCGGAGGGTGTGTCAGTATTTACAGGGGGTCCCCGGGGAATGTGTCAGTGTGTCAGTATTTACAGGGGATCCCTGGGGAGTGTGTCAGTCTTTCCAATGGGTCCCCTTGTAGTGTGTCAGTATTTACAGGGGGTTTCCCGGGGAGTGTGTCAGTATTTACAGGGGATCCCTGGGGAGTGTGTCAGTCTTTCCAATGGGTCCCCTGGTAGTCTGTCAGTATTTGCACGGTGTCCCCGGGGAATGTGTCAGTATATACAAGGCTTCCCCGGGGAGTGTGTCTGGATTTCCAGGGGATCCCCGGGAGTTTGTCAGTATTTACAGGGGTGCCCGGGGAGTGTGTCAGTATTTACAGGGTGTTTTCCGGGGGGTGTGTCTGTATTTACAGGTGGTTTCCCGGGGAGTGTGTCAGTATTTACAGGGCTCCCCGTGGTGTGTGTCAGTATTAACAATGGGTCCCCTGGGAATGTGTCAGTATTTATAGGGGGTTTCCCGGGGTGTGTGTCAGTATCTACAAATGGTCCCCTGGGAATGTGTCAGTATTTACATGGGGTCCCCGGGGAATGTGTCAGAAATTACAGGGGGTCCCCGGGGTCTGGGTCAGTATTTACAATGGGTCCCCTGGGAGTGTGTCAGTATTTACAGGGGGTCCCCAGAGAGTGTGTCAGTATTTACAGGGGGTCCCCAGAGAGTGTGTCAGTATTTACAGGGGGTCCCCGGGGAGTGTGTCAGTATTTACAGGGGGTTTCCCGGGGATAGTGTCAGTATTTACAGGGGGTTTCCCGGGGTGTGTGACTGTATTTACAGGGGGTTTCCCGGGGAGTGTGTCAGTACTTACAAAGGCTCCCTGGGAGTGTGTCAATATTTACAGGGGGTATCCCGGGGAGTGTGTCAGTATTTACAGGGCGTCCCCAGAGAGTGTCAGTATTTACAGGGGGTCCACGGGGAGTGTGTCAGTATTTACAGGGCGTCCCCGGAGAGTGTCAGTATTTACAGGGGGTCCACGGGGAGTGTGTCAGTATTCACTGGGGGTCTCCGGGGAATGTGTCAGTATTGACAGGTGTCTCAGGGGAGTGTGTCAGTATTTGCAGGGTGTCCCCGGGGAATGTGTCAGTATTTACAAGGGGTCCCCGGGGAGTGTGTCAGTATTTCCAGGGGATCCCCGGGAGTTTGTCAGTATTTACAGGGGTGCCCGGGGAGTGTGTCAGTATTTACAGGGGTGCCCGGGGAGTGTGTCAGTATTTACAGGGGGTCCCCTGGTAGTGTGTCAGTATTTACAGGGGGTCCCCGAGGTGTGGGTCAGGATTTACAATAGGTCCCATGAAAGTGTGTCAGTAATTACAGGGGGTTTCCCGGGGAGTGTGTCAGTATTTACAGGGAGTCCCCTGGGAGTGTGTCAGTATTTACAGGGTGTCCCCGGGGAGTGTGTCAGTATTTACAGGGGGTCCCCTGGTAGTGTGTCAGTATTTACAGGGTGTCCCCTGGGAGTGGGTCGGTATTTACAGTGGGTCCCCTGAGAGTGTGTCAGTCTTTATAGGGGGTCCCCGGGGAGTGTGTCAGTATTTACAGGGGGTCCCCGCGGAGTGTGTCAGTATTTACAGGGGGTCCCCTGGTAGTGTGTCAGTATTTACAGGGTGTCCCCTGGGAGTGTGTCAGTATTTACAGGGTGTCCCCTGGGAGTGGGTCGGTATTTACAGTGGGTCCCCTGAGAGTGTGTCAGTATTTACAGGGGGTTTCCCGGGGATAGTGTCAGTATTTACAGGGGGTCCCCGGAGAGTGTGTCAGTATTTACAATGGGTCCCCTGGGAGTGTGACAGTATTTACAATGGGTCTCCGGGGAGTGTGTAAGTATTTACAGGGGGTCCCCTGGGAGTGTGTCAGTATTTAAAATTGGTCCCCGGGGAGTGTGTCAGTATTTACAGGGGGTCTCCGGGGAGTGTGTCAGTATTTACAGGGGGTCTCCGGGGAGTGTGTCAGTAGTTACAGGGGGTTTCCCGGGGAGTGTGTCAGTATTTACAGGGCTCCCCGTGGTGTGTGTCAGTATTAACAATGGGTCCCCTGGGAATGTGTCAGTATTTAAAGGGGGTTTCCCGGGGTGTGTGTCAGTATTTACAAATGGTCCCCTGGGACTGTGTCAGTATTTACATGGGGTCCCCGGGGAATGTGTCAGAAATTACAGGGGGTCCCCGGGGTCTGGGTCAGTATTTACAATGTGTCCCCTGGGAGTGTGTCAGTATTTACAGGGCGTCCCCGGAGAGTGCCAGTATTTACAGGGGATCCCTGGGGAGTGTGTCAGTCTTTACAATGGGTTCCTTTGGTAGTGTGTCAGTATTTTCAGGGGGTTTCCCGGGGATAGTGTCAGTATTTACAGGGGGTTTCCCGGGGAGTGTGTCAGTATTTACAGGGGGTCCCCGGGGAGTGTCAGTATTTACAGGGGGTCCACGGGGAGTGTGTCAGTATTCACTGGGGGTCTCCGGGGAATGTGTCAGTATTGACAGGGGTCTCAGGGGAGTGTGTCAGTATTTGCAGGGTGTCCCCGGGGAATGTGTCAGTATTTACAAGGGGTCCCCGGGGAGTGTGTCTGTATTTCCAGGGGATCCCCGGGAGTTTGTCAGTATTTACAGGGGGTCCCCGAGGTGTGGGTCAGTATTTACAGGGGGTCCCCGGGGAATGTGTCAGAAATTACAGGGGGTCCCCGGGGAGTGTGTCAGTATTTACAATGGGTCCCCTGGGAGTGTGTCAGTATTTACAGGGGGTCCCCGGGGAGTGTGTCAGTATTTACAGGGGGTCCCCGGGGAATGTGTCAGTATTTACAATGGGTCTGCTGGGAGTGTGTCAGTATTTACAGGGGGTCCCCGGGGAATGTGTCAGTATTTAAAATGGGTCCCCGGGGAGTGTGTCAGTATTTACAATGGGTCCCCGGGGAGTGTGTCAGTATTTACAGGGGGTCCCCTGGGAATGTGTCAGTATTTACAGGGGGTTTCCCGGGGTGTGTGTCAGTATTTACAAATGGTCCCCTGGGAATGTGTCAGTATTTACATGGGGTCCCCGGGGAATGTGTCAGAAATTACAGGGGGTCCCCGGGGAGTGTGTCAGTATTTACAGGGAGTCCCCGGAGAGTGTGTCAGTATTTACAGGGGGTCCCCGGGGAATGTGTCAGTATTTACAATGGGTCTTTTGGGAGTGTGTCAGTATTTACAGGGGGTTTCCCGGGGAGTGTGTCAGTATTTACATGGCTCCCCGTGGTGTGTGTCAGTATTTACAGGGCTCCCCGTGGTGTGTGTCAGTATTAACAATGGGTCCCCTGGGAATGTGTCAGTATTTACATGGGGTCCCCGGGGAATGTGTCAGAAATTACAGGGGGTCCCCGGGGAGTGTGTCAGTATTTACAGGGCGTCCCCGGAGAGTGCCAGTATTTACAGGGGATCCCTGGGGAGTGTGTCAGTCTTTACAATGGGTCCCCTGGTAGTGTGTCAGTATTTACAGGGGGTTTCCCGGGGATAGTGTCAGTATTTACAGGGGGTTTCCCGGGGAGTGTGTCAGTATTTACAGGGGGTCCCCGGGGAGTGTCAGTATTTACAGGGGGTTTCCCGGGGATAGTGTCAGTATTTACAGGGGGTTTCCCGGGGAGTGTGTCAGTATTTACAGGGGGTTTCCCGGGGAGTGTGTCAGTATTTACAGGGGGTTTCCCGGGGAGGGTGTCAGTATTTACAGGGGGTCCCCGGGGAGTGTCAGTATTCACTGGGGGTCCACGGGGAATGTGTCAGTATTTACAATGGGTCCCCTGGGAGTGTGTCAGTATTTACAGGGGGTCCCCGGGGAGGGTGTCAGTATTTACAGCGGGTCCCCTGGGAGTGTGTCAGTATTTACAGGGGGTCCCCGGGGAATGTGTCAGTGTGTCAGTATTTACAGGGGGTCCCCGCGGAGTGTGTCTGTATTCACGGGGGGTTCCAAGGAATGTGTCAGTATTTACAGGGGGTCCCTGCGGAGTGTGTCAGTATTCACTGGGGGTCTCCGGGGAATGTGTCAGTATTTACAGGAGGTCCCCGCAGAATGTGTCAGTATTTACAGGGGTCTCAGGGGAATGTGTCAGTGTGTCAGTATTTACAGGGGGTCCCCGCGGAGTGTGTCTGTATTCACGGGAGGTTCCAAGGAATGTGTCAGTATTTGCAGGGGGTCCCCGGGGAGTGTGGCAGTATTTACAAGGGATCCCCTGGGAGTGTGTCAGTATTTACAGGGGGTCCCCGGGGAGTGTGTCAGTATTTACAGGGAGTCCCCTGGGAGTGTGTCAGTATTTACAGGGGGTCCCCTGGTAGTGTGTCAGTATTTACAGGGTGTCCCCTGGGAGTGGGTCGGTATTTACAGTGGGTCCCCTGAGAGTGTGTCAGTCTTTATAGGGGGTCCCCGGGGAGTGTGTCAGTATTTACAATGGGTCCCCTGGGAGTGTGTCAGTATTTACAGGGGGTTTCCCGGGGAGTGTGTCAGTGTTTCCAGGGCTCCCCGTGGTGTGTGTCAGTATTAACAATGAGTCCCCTGGGAATGTGTCAGTATTTATAGGGGGTTTCCCGGGGTGTGTGTCAGTATTTACAAATGGTCCCCTGGGAATGTGTCAGTATTTACATGGGGTCCCCGGGGAATGTGTCAGAAATTACAGGGGGTCCCCGGGGAGTGTGTCAGTATTTACAATGGGTCCCCTGGTAGTGTGTCAGTATTTACAGGGCGTCCCCGGAGAGTGTCAGTATTTACAGGGGGTCCACGGGGAGTGTGTCAGTATTCACTGGGGGTCTCCGGGGAATGTGTCAGTATTGACAGGGGTCTCAGGGGAGTGTGTCAGTATTTGCAGGGTGTCCCCGGGGAATGTGTCAGTATTTACAAGGGGTCCCTGGGGAGTGTGTCTGTATTTCTAGGGGATCCCCGGGAGTTTGTCAGTATTTACAGGGGTGCCCGGGGAGTGTGTCAGTATTTACAGGGGGTCCCCTGGGAGTGTGTCAGTATTTACAGGGGGTCCCCGAGGTGTGGGTCAGTATTTACAGGGGGTCCCCGGGGAATGTGTCAGTAATTACAGGGGGTCTCCGGGGAGTGTGTCAGTATTTACAGGGGGTTTCCCGGGGAGTGTGTCAGTATTTACAGGGGGTCTCCGGGGAGTGTGTCAGTATTTACAATGGGTCCCCTGGGAGTGTGTCAGTATTAACAGGGTGTCCCCTGGGAGTGTGTCAGTATTTACAGGGGGTCTCCGGGGAGTGTGTCAGTATTTACAGGGGGTTTCCCGGGGAGTGTGTCAGTATTTACAGGGGGTCTCCGGGGAGTGTGTCAGTATTTACAGGGGGTCTCCGGGGTGTGTGTCAGTATTTACAGGGGGTCTCCGGGGTGTGTGTCAGTCTTTACAATGGGTCCCCTGGTAGTGTGTCAGTATTTACAGGGGGTTTCCCGGGGATAGTGTCAGTATTTACAGGGGGTTTCCCGGGGAATGTGTCAGTATTTACAATGGGTCCCCGGGGAGTGTGTCAGTATTTACAGGGGGTCCCCTGGGAGTGTGTCAGTATTTACAGGGGGTTTCCCGGGGATAGTGTCAGTATTTACAGGGGGTTTCCCGGGGAATGTGTCAGTATTTACAGGGGGTCCCCGGGGAATGTGTCAGTATTTACAATGGGTCCCCGGGGAGTGTGTCAGTATTTACAGGGGGTCCCCTGGGAGTGTGTCAGTATTTACAGGGGGTCCCCAGGGAGTGTGTCAGTATTTAAAATTGGTCCCCGGGGAATGTGTCAGTATTTACAATGGGTCTTTTGGGAGTGTGTAAGTATTTACAGGGGGTCCCCTGGGAATGTGTCAGTATTTACAGGGGGTTTCCCGGGGAGTGTGTCAGTATTTACAGGGCTCCCCGTGGTGTGTGTCAGTATTTACAGGGCTCCCCGTGGTGTGTGTCAGTATTAACAATGGGTCCCCTGGGAATGTGTCAGTATTTATAGGGGGTTTCACGGGGTGTGTGTCAGTATTTACAAATGGTCCCCTGGGAGTGTGTCAGTATTTACAGGGCGTCCCCGGAGAGTGCCAGTATTTACAGGGGATCCCTGGGGAGTGTGTCAGTATTTACAGGGGGTCCCCGGGGAATGTGTCAGTCTTTACAATGGGTCCTCTGGTAGTGTGTCAGTATTTTCAGGGGGTTTCCCGGGGATAGTGTCAGTATTTACAGGGGGTTTCCCGGGGAGTGTGTCAGTATTTACAGGGGGTCCCCGGGGAGTGTCAGTATTTACAGGGGGTCCACGGGGAGTGTGTCAGTATTCACTGGGGGTCTCCGGGGAATGTGTCAGTATTGACAGGGGTCTGAGGGGAGTGTGTCAGTATTTGCAGGGTGTCCCCGGGGAATGTGTCAGTATTTACAGGGGGTCCCCTGGGAGTGTGTCAGTATTTACAGGGGGTCCCCTGGGTGTGTCAGTATTTACAGGGGGTCCCCGGGGAGTGTGTCAGTATTTACAGGGGGTCCCCTGGGAGTGTGTCAGTATTTACAGGGGGTCCCCTGGGTGTGTCAGTATTTGCAGGGTGTCCCCGGAGAGTGTGTCAGTATTTACAGGGTGTCCCCGGGGAATGTGTCAGTATTTACAGGGGGTCCCCTGGGAGTGTGTCAGTATTTACAGGGGGTCCCCTGGGTGTGTCAGTATTTGCAGGGTGTCCCCGGGGAGTGTGTCAGTATTTACAGGGGGTCCCCTGGGTGTGTCAGTATTCACTGGGGGTCTCCGGGGAATGTGTCAGTATTGACAGGGGTCTCAGGGGAGTGTGTCAGTATTTGCAGGGGATCCCCGGGAGTTTGTCAGTATTTACAGGGGGTCCCCGAGGTGTGGGTCAGTATTTACAGGGGGTCTCCGGGGAATGTGTCAGTAATTACAGGGGGTTTCCCGGGGAGTGTGTCAGTATTTACAGGGTGTCCCCTGGGAGTGTTTCAGTATTTACAGGGTGTCCCCTGGGAGTGTGTCCGTATTTACAGGGGTCCCCTGGGAGTGTGTCAGTATTTACAGGGGGTCCCCTGGGAGTGTTTCAGTATTTACAGGGTGTCCCCTGGGAGTGTGTCAGTATTTACAGGGGGTCCCCTGGGAGTGTTTCAGTATTTACAGGGTGTCCCCTGGGAGTGTGTCCGTATTTACAGGGGTCCCCGGGGAGTGTGTCAGTATTTACAGGGGGTCCCCGGGGATTGTGTCAGTATTTACAGGGAGGTCCCCTGGGAGTGTGTCAGTATTTACAGGGGTCCCCTGGGAGTGTGTCAGTATTTACAGGGGGTCCCCTGGGAGTGTGTCAGTATTTACAGGGTGTCCCCTGGGAGTGTGTCAGTATTTACAGGGGTCCCCTGGGAGTGTGTCCGTATTTACAGGGGTCCCCTGGGAGTGTGTCAGTATTTACAGGGGGTCCCCGGAGAGTGTTTCAGTATTTACAGGGGGTCCCCTGGGAGTGTGTCAGTATTTACAGGGGGTCCCCTGGGAGTGTGTCAGTATTTACAGGGGGTCCCCGGAGAGTGTTTCAGTATTTACAGGGGGTCCCCGGGAGTGTGTCAGTATTTACAGGGGGTCCCCTGGGAGTGTGTCCGTATTTACAATGGGTCCCCTGGGAGTGTGTCAGTATTTTCAGGGGGTCCCCTGGGAGTGTGTCAGTATTTACAAGGGGGTCCCTGGGGAGTGTGTCAGTATTTACAGGGGTTCCCGGGGAGTGTGTCAGTATTTACAGGGGGTCCCTGGGGAGTGTGTCAGTATTTACAATGGGTCCCCTGGGAGTGTGTCAGTATTTACAGGGGTTCCCGGGGAGTGTGTCAGTATTTACAGGGGGTCCCCTGGGAGTGTGTCAGTATTTACAGGGGGTCCCCTGGGAGTGTTTCAGTATTTACAGGGGGTCCCCTGGGAGTGTTTCAGTATTTACAGGGGGTCCCCGGGGAGTGTGTCAGTATTTACAGGGGGTTTCCCAGGGAGTGTGTCAGTATTTACAATGGGTCCCCTGGAGGTGTGTCAGTATTTACAGGGGCTCCCTGGGGAGTGTGTCAGTATTTACAGGGGCACCCCGGGGAGTGTGACATTATTTACAGGGGTTTCCCCGGGAGTGTGTCAGTATTTACAGGGCTCCCCGGGGGTGTGGGTCAGTATTTACAATGGTTCACAAAAACAAGAAATGCTGGATTTACTCAGCAGGTCTGGCAGCATCTGTGGAAAGAGAAGCAGAGTTAACGTTTCGGGTCAGTGACCCTTCTTCGGAACTGACAAATATTAGAAAAGTCACCGATTATAAACAAGTGAGGTGGGGGTTGGGCAAGAGATAACAAAGGAGAAGGTGCAGATTGGACCAGGCCACATAGCTGACCAAAAGGTCACGGAGCAAAGGCAAACAATATGTTAATGGTGTGTTGAAAGACAAAGCATTAGTACAGATTAGGTGTGAATATACTGAATATTGAATATCAGCAAGTGCAAACCTGAAGAAAAACAACCTGAAAAAAACAGTGGGTAAGCAAACTGAACAAACTAAGATGAAATGAAATAAATGCAAAAAAAGATTGTAAAAAATGTAGAAAGGAATGCAAAAAAAAAGGAAGAAAAAATAACTAAAAATGACTAAAAATGAAAGTAAAGTGGGGGGCTGTCATGCTCTGAAATTATTGAACTCAATGTTCAGTCCGGCAGGCTGTAGTGTGCCTAATCGGTAGATGAGATGCTGTTCCTCGAGCTTGCGTTGATGTTCACTGGAACACTGCAGCAATCCCAGGACAGAGATGTGAGCATGAGAGCAGGGGGGAGTGTTGAAATGGCAAGCAACCGGAAGCTCAGGGTCCTGCTTGCGGACTGAGCGGAGATGTTCCGCAAAGCGGTCACCCAGTCTGCGCTTGGTCTCCCCAATGTAGAGGAGACCACACTGTGAGCAGCGAATACAGTATACTACATTGAAAGAAGTACAAGTAAATCGCTGCTTCACCTGAAAGGAGTGTTTGGGGCCTGGGATAGTGAGGAGAGAGGAGGTAAATGGGCAGGTATTACACCTCCTGCGATTGCAAGGGAAGGTGCCCTGGGACGGGGACGAGGTGGTGGGGGTAATGGAGGAGTGGACCAGGGTGTCACGGAGGGAACGATCCCTTCGGAATGCTGACAGGGGAAGGGAGGGGAAGATGCGACTGGTAGTGGCATCACGCTGGAGGTGGCGAAAATGGCGGAGGATGATCCTTTGGATATGGAGGCTGGTGGGATGAAAAGTGAGGACAAGGGGAACCCTGTCACGGTTCTGGGAGGGAGGGGAAGGGGTGAGGGTAGAGGTGCGGGGAATGGGTCGGACACGGTTGAGGGCCCTGTCAACCACAGTGGGGGGAAATCCTCGGTTGAGGAAAAAGGTCATATCAGAAGCACCGTCATGGAAGGTAGCATCATCAGAGCAGATGCGTCGGAGACGGAGAAACTGGGAGAATGGAATGGAGTCCTTACAGGAGGTAGGGTGTGAAGAAGTGTAGTCGAGGTAGCTGTGGGAGTCAGTGGGCTTATAATGGATATTAGTAGACAGCCTATCCCCAGAGATGGAGACAGAGAAGTCGAGGAAGGGAAGGGAAGTGTCAGAGATGGACCATGTAAAGGTGAGAGAAGGGTGGAAATTGGAAGCAAAGTTGATAACGTTTTCTAGTTCGGGGCGGGAGCAGGAAACGGCACCGATACAGTCATCAATGTACCGGAAAAAGAGTTGGGGGAGGGGGCCTGAGTAGGACTGGAACAAAGAATGCTCGACATATCCCACAAAAAGACAGGCATAACTAGGACCCATGCGGGTACCCATAGCGACACCTTTTACTTGAAGGAAGTGCGTGGAGTTGAAGGAGAAGTTGTTCAATGTGAGAACAAGTTCAGCCAGGTGGAGGAGGGTGGTGGTGGATGGGGACTGGTTGGGCCTCTGTTCCAGGAAGAAGCGGAGAGCCCTCAAACCGTCCGGGTGGGGGATGGAGGTGTAGAGAGATTGGACGTCCATAGTGAAGAGGAGGCGGTTGGGACCAGGAAACTGGAAATTGTCAAAATGACGTAGGGCGTCAGAAGAGTCACGGATGTAGGTGGGAAGAGACTGGACCAGCGGAGAAAAGATAGAGTCTAGATAGGAAGAAATAAGTTCAGTTGGGCAGGAGCAGGCTGACACAATGGGTCTGCCGGGACAGTCCCGTTTGTGGATTTTGGGAAGGAGGTAGAAGCGGGCTGTCCGGGGTTTGCTTACCCACTGATTTTTTCAGGTTGTTTTTCTTCAGGTTTGCACTTGCTGATGTTCAATATTCAGTATATTCACACCTAATCTGTACGAATGCTTTGTCTTTCAACACACCATTAACATATTGTTTGCCTTTGCTCCGTGACCTTTTGGTCAGCTATGTGGCCTGGTCCAATCTGAACCTTCTCCTTTGTTATCTCTTGCCCAACCCCCACCTCACTTGTTTATAATCGGTGACTTTTCTAATATTTGTCAGTTCCGAAGAAGGGTCACTGACCCGAAACGTTAACTCTGCTTCTCTTTCCACAGATGCTGCCAGACCTGCTGAGTGAATCCAGCATTTCTTCTTTTTGTTTCAGATTTCCAGCATCCGCAGTATTTTGCTTTTATTTACATGGGGTCCCCGGGGAATGTGTCAGTAATTACATGGGGTCCCCGGAATGTGGTCAGTATTTACAACGGGTCCCCTGGGAGTGTGTCAGTATTTACAGGACGTCCCCGGAGAGTGTCAGTATTTACAGGGGGTCTCCGGGGAGTGTGTCAGTATTTACAGGGGGGTCCCCGGGGAGTGTGTCAGTATTTACTGGGGGTCCCCGGGGAGTGTGTCAGTATTTACAAGGGTGTACCCGGAGAGTGTGTCAGTATTTACGGGGGGTCCCAGGGGAGTGTGTCAGTATTTACAATGGGTCCCCTGGGAGTGTGTCAGTATTTACAGGGGTGCACGGGAGTGTGTCAGTATTTACAGGGGGGGGGTCCCCGAGGACTGTGTCAGTATTTACAGGGGGGTCCCCGAGGAATGGGTCAGTATTTACAGGGGGGGTCCCGGGGAGTGTGTCAGAATTTAAAGGGGGGGTCCCGGGGAGTGTGTCAGTATTTACAATGGGTCCCCTGCGAGTGTGTCAGTATTTACAGGGGGGGTCCCCGAGGAGTGTGTCAGTTGTTTACAGAGGCTCCCTGGGAGTGGGTCAGTATTTACAGGGGGGGTTCACAGGAGTGTGTCAGTTTTTACAGGGGGTCCCCGAGGAGTGGGTCAGTATTTACAGGGGGGGTCCCCGAGGAGTGTGTCAGTATTTACAGAGGCTCCCTGGGAGTGGGTCAGTATTTACAGGGGGGGGGGGGTCCCCGAGGAGTGTGTCAGTATTTACAGAGGGTCCCGGGGAGCGTGTCATTATTTACAGGGGGGGTTCATAGGAGTGTGCCAGTATTTACAGGGGGTCCCGGGGAGTGTGTCATTATTTACAGGGGGGGGGGTTCACAGGAGTGTGCCAGTATTTACAGGGGGTTTCCAGGTGTGTGCTTGTTTTTATAGGAAGCCCATCACTGGTGGCTGTGTGTAGTCTGTACGCCATCTTTGCCCCTCTGGAGGTTGAGTCTTGACAGGTGCAAGCATATCCTTGAGGACCAGAGACTGCATGCAAGAGATAAGCGACTTGAAAGGAAGAAATGTTACTGTCACGTTTCGGCGTTTTTATGCTCGCTGTTGTGTATGTTCCCACCAGTCCACTCGTAAGCAGACTCGGTGTCCCTTATGATCTGGAGTGCGCCTTATATGGCCCAAAATTTAGGTCAACAGCAACACAACCGTAGGAACCCTTAATTCATACACTGGCTATTTGAAAGGATCAGGGTCACTACCCCTTAACTCTTTCTCGTCCGTAAACAGACGAGATCAACAGTGTCAATGATTTGACGTACCAACTTTAAATTAATAAGTGGTTTTATTTACACAAGATGAATGAACAAAGAGTACACTATTTAATACAGTGAGATGCGTCGCTCCTAAATGGTCTCTAAAACAAAAGATCACTTTGTGTCAACTTAAAACACAACTAGCTCCCCCGATGAAATTGATGCATGCATTTCAACCACGGAAAACATTTTAGCTCTGCTCACTTTTAAGAAAGAACTTCTGATGTTAATTTCTTCTACCTAATTTAGAATGTGGGTGGGGGGGGGGAAGGGGGTGGGCGGCGCTGGCGATTTATTGCCCATCCTTATTTGCCCTTGAGAAGGTGGTGGTGAGCTGCCTTCTTGAACCGCTGCAGTCCTTGTGAGGTAGGTAGACCCACAGTGCTGTTAGGGAGGGAGTTGCAGGATTTTGACCCAGCGACAGTGAAGGAACGGCCGAACTAGTTGCAAGTCAGGATGGTGTGTGGCTTGGAGGGGAACTTGCAGGTGGTGGTGTTCCCATGCGTCTGCTGCCCTTGTCCTTCTAGTTGGTAGAGGTCGCGGGTTTGGAAGATGCTGCCTGAGTAGCCTTGGTGCGTTACTGCAGTGCATCTTGTAGATGGTACACACTGCTGCCACTGTGCGTCGGTGGTGGAGGGAGTGAATATTAGTCGATGGGGTGCCAATCAAGCGGGCTGCTTTGTCCTGGATGGTGTCGAGCTTCTTGAGTGTTGTTGGAGCTGCACCCATCCAGACAAGTGGAGAGTATTCCATCACACTCCTGACTTGTGCCTTGTAGATGGTGGACAGGCTTTGGGGAGTCAGGAGGTGAGTTACTCACCGCAGAATTCCCAGCCTCTGATCTGCTCTTGTAACCACAGTATTTATATGGCTACTCCAGTTCAGTTTCTGGTCAATGGTAACCCCCAGGATGTTGATAGTGGGGGATTCAGCGATCATAATGCCATTGAATGTCAAGGGGAGATGGTTAGATTCTCTTTATTTTTGGAGATGGTTGTTGCCTGGCACTTGTGAGGCGCAAATGTTACTTGCCACTTATCAGCCCAAGCCTGGATATTGTCCAGGTCTTGCTGCATTTCTACACGGACTGCTTCAGTATCTGAGGAGTTACGAATGGTGCTGAACATTGTGCAATCATCAGCAAACATCCCCACTTCTGACCTTATTATCGAAGGAAGGTTGTTGATGAAGCAGCTGAAGATGGTTGGGCCGAGGACACTACCCTGAGGAACTCCAGCAGTGATGTCCTGGAGCTGAGAGGATTGACCTCCAACAACCACAACACCTCAGGTTATTGCTGAGCAAGTGCCGCTTGACAGCATTGTCGACGACACCTTCCATCAGTTTGAGAGTGGACTGATGGGGCGGTAATTGGCCGGGTCGGATTTGTCCTGCTTTTTGTCTACAGGACATCCCTGGGCAATTTTACACATTACTGGGTAGATGCCAGTGTTGTAGCTGCACTGAAACAGCTTGGCTCGGGGTGCAGCAAGTTCTGGAGCACAGGTCTTCAGTACTATTGCCGGAATATTGTCAGGACCCATAGCCTTTGCAATATCCAGTGCCTTCAGTCGTTTCTTGATATCACGTGGAGTGAATCGGATTGGCTGAAGTCTGGCATCTGTGATGCTGGGGACTTCAGGAGGAGGCCGAGATGGATCATCAACTCGGCACTTCTGGCTGAAGATTGTTGCAAATGCTTCAGCCTTATCTTTCGCACTGATGTGCTGGGCTCCCCCATCATTGAGGATGGGGATATTTGTGGAGCCACCTCCTCCAGTTAGTTGTTTAATTGTCCACCACCATCCACAACTGGATGTGGCAGGACTGCAGAGCTTAGATCTGATCCATTTGTTATGGGATCGCTTAGCTCTGTCTATCGCATGCTGCTTACGCAGTTTGGCAAACAGATAGTCCTGTGTTGTAGCTTCACCATGTTGACACCTCATTTTGAGGTCTGCCTGGTGCTGCTCCTGGCATGCCCTCCTGCACTCTTCATTGAACCAGGGTTCATCCCCTGGCTTGATGGTATTGGTAGAATGGGGGAATAAGCCAGGCCATGAAGTTACAGATTGGGGTTGAGTACAATTCAGCTGCTGCATATGGCCCACAGCGTCTCATGGATGCCCAGTTTTGAGCTGCTAGATCTGTTCGAAATCTATCCCATTTAGCATGGTGGTAGTGCCACACAACACGATGGAGGGTATCCTCAATGTGAAGATGGGACATTGTCTCCACAAGGACTGTGCGGTGGTCACTCCGACCAATACTGTCATGGACAGACGCATCTGTGTAAGGTAGTTTGGTGAGGACGAGGTCAAGTCGGTTTTTCCCTCTTGTTGGTTCCCTCACCTCCTACCGCAGACCCAGTCGAGCAGCTATGTCCTTTAGGACTCGGCCAGCTGTGATGCTACCTAGTATCACCTCTTGGGTGATGGATATTGAAGTCCGCCACCCAGAGCACGGCTGCTGACTTCCTCCGTGATCTACGTCCAGTCTTGCTTGGTCAGGCGGGATATCCTCTTCCTGCCGTCCATTGGGAAGAGGACCTCCCGCCTTTCCCTTCCAGCCTGGAGGAGAATCCACAGGAAGGCATCGCTGAACCGTGGGGCCACCTGGCGTCTTCCGCTTGACGTGGTCCCTCTTGGCTCCCGGTCAACTCCTGGCCTTGTGACAAATTGATCAGCATCACAGGGGACGCCGGCGGGGGGGGGGGCGCGGGGGAGGAGGGCGATCAGCAGCTCAACCTGGGGTCTGCAGAGACTTTCTCAGGGGGTTCGCCAAATAGCCAGGCGGTGCACCAATGAGCAGCAGCTGGAGG
The DNA here is from genome assembly GCF_036365525.1 of Heterodontus francisci. Lineage (NCBI taxonomy): Eukaryota > Metazoa > Chordata > Chondrichthyes > Heterodontiformes > Heterodontidae > Heterodontus > Heterodontus francisci. The sequence goes on along the minus strand of NC_090416.1, from coordinate 9,811,919 downwards.
TGGGAACAGAATGCGGTCACCAGTGCAGAATGGGCTGGCCAGCTCACTCACCTCAGAGGAGATTGTGCATGGAGGGGCACTGAGGGCGGCAGTGGTGCGGTAGTAATTTCACTGGACTAGCAATCCAGAGACTCAGGCTCACGCTCTGGGGACACGGGTTCAAATCTCACCACCGGCAGCTAGTGGAATTGAAATTCAATTAATAAATCCGGAATTAGTCTCGCCAATGGTGACCATGAAACCATCTAAATGACAACGGCAAACCCAGCCCTGTCGACCCTGCAAAGTCCTCCTCACTAACGTTTGGGGGCTTGTGCCAAAGTTGAAAGAGCCGTCCCACAGACTAGTCAAACAACAGCCTGACATAGTCATACTCACGGAATCATGCCTTCCAGGCAACGTCCCAGACACGGCCATCACCATCCTGTCTGTCCTGTCGCTGGCGGCACAGTGGTACACAGTCAGGAATTGCCCTGGGAGTCCTCATCATTGACGCCAGACCCCATGAAGTCTCATGGCATCAGGTCAAGGAAACCTCCTGCTGATTATCACCTACTGCCCCATCTCAGCTGATGAATCAGTACTCCTCCATGTTGAACACCACTTGGAGGAAGCACTGAGAGTGGCGAGGGCGCAGAATGTTTTTTGTTCATTCATTCATGGGATTTTCGGGCATCGCTGGCACCACCATTTAGTGCCCATCTCTAATTGCCCTTGGGAAGGTGGTGGTGTGCTGCCTTCTTGAACCGCTGCAGTCCATGTGGGGTCGGTACGCCCACAGTGCTGTTCGGGAGGGAGTTCCAGGATTTTGACCCAGCGACAGTGAAGGAACGGCCGATATAGTTGCAAGTCAGGATGGTGTGTGACTCGGAGGGGAACTGGGTTCAGGGCCGCAAGTGGGTCACGCTAGGGAAAGGGCGAAGACTGGAGGTGGACCTCCAAGAGCTGACCCCCGGCAGAGGAGGAAACTCTGGGACTAGTGGGCTCCCAGGAAGGCCTTTCCATAGCAGAAGGAGGGACTGGAGTGTCCACCTGAGAGAGCGAGGAGGCATTGTGCTCACGTGCCCACAACAGGCGTGGTCGGCATGGATAAAGCCATGCAGCGGAACGCCATAATGTTTGCGTTTCCTCATGCGGGTCATGGTACCTCGGGAGGTTCAAGTGAGCCTTGAAAGGGAGGAGGAGAGGCCGCCCTCCACATCTCAGCGCGCTCTGGGTGTGGACAGCGGCTCCTCAGCCCCGACCGCCAGTGACCCCAGCTCCGGCAGCTGTGAGGGCTAAAGAGGCTCCTGCATCTGCGTAGCAACCCCTGGGTAGCACGTGAATAAGACGCACTTAGGGTTTCACTGGTCTGGGCGCGCAACTTGGTCTGTGTGTGTGTGTGTGGTGAGCCCGAGCGCAAGGCGCGGGAGTGCGATAGGAAAGAGGCAACAAGTGTAATACAAGCGAGATATTTATTGAATTCACCTGGGGCGGGCATCATGACAGCTGTGGGTAGGTATGAGATTGCCCCGAGCCTCTATCACTGGAATCTCATCTTCAGCCCAATGGTCGCCCGGGTGGAGCCCTGGCAAGTGTTGCACCGCTCCTCGACCGCAGTGCGAGGGTTCCTCACATGCGTCAGTAACCATGTCTTAGATGGGTAGCCCATGTCTCCGAGCATCCACCCCCGAAGGCCAGCGGGAAATCTGTGGTGAGTACGCAGGCGTCATGGCTGCTTCCCGGGAAGCGGGCACACCCCCGCTGGAAACACCTCCGGTGGTGGAGACCAGTTGATTGAATGGAAGCCCTTCCTGTTGTTGAAGGCGACTGGCTGGTCCGTGGGAGTCTTGATGGCCACATGCGTGCAGTCAGTAACACCATGCCCTTCAGGGAGTCCAGCGATGGCCCCCAAAGCCAATGGCTCTCTCTGCTTGAGTGTCAGGGTCAGCCCAGTCACGCACATAGTCGCCGGCCCTCTGAAACAAGGAATTGGTCACCTCCTTGATGCAGCAGTGGGCACACATATTCCCCAGTAGATCCCTGGAACGATCCGGAGGCGTAAATGTTGAGTGCCATGGTGATCTTCAGGCCCACGGGCGCTGGATGTCCACTGAAGCCTATGGGTCGCAGCGCATCCCGCAGCAGGGTACTTCAGTCGGTGACGGCCTCCCTGGAGAGCTGCCGTCTTTGCTGACACTGACATTTGGAGGCAGCCGAGGCAAGTCCGGCACACTCTCCGCGGCGGATCGGCCCTGCTTGGCATGGGCGGCTGTTGTGGCTCCCTTAGTCGATCTTCACCAGCTTGCCCAGCCTCCGCCTGGCCCTGACCCCCACCGAGCCTCTGCTGCACAGGGCAGAGTGAGATACACGCTAGCTAGTCACACCTCCTCCACACCCCCCACCCCCCCCCCCCCACCCCGCTCCGTTCCTGTCCCTTGCCTTCAGAACTTTCCCTTGCCACTCCCCTCTGAACATGGGCAAATGCTCCTCAGTGCCCACCCTTGCAGACAGCTCACCGCCCGAGATGAAGCCCACTCTTGCCTCGAGGGCTGCCCCTAGTCCTTGTACCATCAGTTAATGGGAACAGTTTTTCTTTGTCTAACTTGTCTAAACCTGTCATAATCTTGTACACCTCCATCAAATCTCCCCTCAATCTCCTTTGCTCCTGGGAGAACCACCCCAGCTTCTCCAACCTAACCTTGTAACTAAAATCCCCCATCCCTGGAACCATTCTGGTAAATCTCCTCTGCACCCTCTCAAGGACCCTCACATCCTTCCTGAAGCGTGGTGACCAGAACTGGACACAATACTCTAGTTGCGGCCTAACCAGAGCTTTATAAAGGTTCAGCTTCCCTGCTTTTGTGCTCAACGCCTCTATTTCATACAGTCATAGAGAGATACAGCACTGAAACAGACCCTCTGAGTCTGTGCCGACCAACAACCACCCATTTATACTAATCCTACATTAATCCCATATTCCCTACCACATCCCCACTATTCTCCTACCACCTGCCTACACTAGGGGCAATTTACAATGGCCAATTTCCCTATCAACCTGCAAGTCATTGGCTGTGGGAGGAAACCGGAGCACCTGGCGGAAACCCACGCGGTCACAGGGAGAACTTGCAAACTCCGCACAGGCAGTACCCAGAATCGACCCCGGGTCGCTGGAGCTGTGAGGCTGCGGTGCTAACCACTGCGCCACTGTGCCGTCCATTTATGAAGTTCTCGGTAAGGAACAGACCAGACTTTTTTGTAATCCTCTTAAGAGTCCTTCCCGAACTGCCAGAAGGCACAAGTGAGAACCCACTAGACCATACTACATTCAGTTTCTTGTAATTTAGTTGATTAAGGAAGATTGGCAAGTTTTAAGGCCCACTCCTGTCCCTCCATCTAAATACAAACTCTGAACTACCATTTCCCCTTTAAGCTATTTTGTTCTTGGGATCTGGGCATTCCGGGCCGCAGTCAGTGTCCATCCCTAGTTGCCCTGAGAAGGTCTGACTGGGAAGAGTTTCGATGCAGTAAATAAGGAGAAACTGTTTCCAGTGGCAGGAGGGTCGGTAACCAGAGGGACGCAGATTGAAGATAATTGGTAAAAGAACCAGAGGGGGGAGAGGAGGAGAATTTTTTTTTAACGCAGCGAGTTGTTGTGATCTGGAACGCGCTGCCTGAAAGGGCGGTGGAAGCAGATTCAATAGTAACTTTCAAAAGGGCAATTGGATAAATACTTGGAAGGGGAAAAATGTGCAGGGATGTGACTTCGTGACTTACAGGATTGAAGTCTGAAGCAGCTCGAGATAGTCCGGGGAATTGGGCATCTCCCTACAAGGCTGGGCGGGCGCGGTAGGGAGAGTCTCTGCCCCTGAGGAATCCGCTCGGGTCGTACGTGTGGCAAGAGGTCAGGAGGTCGTGGGCTCAGGGCTCGAGAGGCTCGTGCTCCTAATCCAGGCCCACACACTGCCAGCGTCCGCCCAGAGGGAGTGCTGCACTGTCGGAGGCGCCGTCTTTCGGACGAGAAGTAAAAGGTCCTGCGGCCGCAGCTGGAAGAGGAGGAGGGAAAGTTCTCCCCGGTGCCCGGGGATAAACCGAAAGGCGCTACAGAAATGCAAGTTCTTTCGATCGCTACGGAATTCAATCCCTTCGCTCACGATCGCATGGCCATTCTCTCTGCAATGATCCTGTCGATCGCTCCAGCTCAGAACTGCTCCTTCATCCCGACAAATGAAGCAAATCTTCAAACCATGCTACTTTTTGAGACGGGGGGGGGGAGGGGGTCCCAAACCACTGTAGCTCGGAGTGGAGATGTCATCTCTGAGATATCAGGGAAGCAGCCATCTCTCCAATCATCACAGTGCTCAAACCCCCAAGCGGCTGCCTTTTCGGTTGATGCTGGGGGAGGGGGGGAGGGGGGTTGGACGGAGGTGGTTCATCTCCAGACTCTTTGATCACAAGAGCCAGCGCAAAAGGAGCCAAACCCCCCCCCACCCCCTGCCCTCGTTTGGCCACACTTTGGGTCTGTAGGGTCCAGTTACACCCGCATGAGGCGTAGAGCAGCGCTCTGGGGGGTGGGTTGGGTGGGGAAGGGAGAGGGACCTCCCCCCGCACCCACACCCCCCCCCCCACTCCCGTCATCCCATAGTCAAGACCTTTAACCCCCGAAGGTGGCGTCACCGAATCGCCAGGTCAATTACCTCATCCTCGGACCTACGCCTCTCTCCGGCGTGCGTGCGCTGGTGCTTGCGGAGGTTGGAGGGGTCAACGAATCCCCTCCCGCAGTCCAGACAAGTCAAGGGTTTCTCCCCCGAGTGGACGAGGAGGTGCAGTTTCAGACGGTAGTTCCGGTTGAAGCTCTTCCCGCACTCGGAGCAGCTGAAGGTCCTCGGCACCCCCGGAGAAGCCGGCCCAAACTTGGAACCCCGCGGGCCGGGCAAAGCCGTTCCACCCGGGAACGTTTCCGCAGCGGGATGGACTGAGTCCGGCCGATGCACGTTGGGCGGCCGGGTCATTGGCATCTCCTAGAACGGCGAGAGAGAGAAAACCTGTTACTGACTGCTACAGATTAGAGCGGGACTCTCACTGACCAGAAAGACAGAGACTGCACTCTGAACACGTCCACAACTCTGTGGGGGAATAATGACTGGTCTACCGAGTTGTCCAATCAAAGTTGATACTGCAGCTAACTCTCCCTGCCCATATGCCAAGTCGAAGCTCGTGGCATCTATATTGTCCCATCAACTAAGGCCCCTGCCAGGACATGCTGAAAGAAAATGATCAGATCAGGGAGGCAATTCAATAATTCCATCCACCCATCATCCCGCTCCCTGCCCCCCCCCCCCCCAAGCCCCGACGGTGTGCTCACTGACCTACACTGGCTCCCAGTCTGACAACGCCTCCATATTAAAAATTCCCTTCCTTGTTTACTAATCCCTCCATGGTCCTCGCAACCCCCCCTCCCTATCTGTCACCTCCTCCAGCCCCTACGACCCTCCGAGATCTCTGCCCTCCTCCAATTCTGACCTCTTGCCCATCCCCCCCCCCCCCCCCCCTCCGCCCGATTCCCATTGCTCCACCATCGGCGGCCATGCCTTCAGCTGCCTGGGGCCCTTAGCTCTGGAATTCCCTCCCTAAACCTCTCCGCCCCTCTCTCTCGCTCTCCTCCTTAAAACTGACCTCTTTGACCGAGCTTTTGGTCGCCAGCCCCCTAATATCTCATGTGGCTCGGGGTCAAACATTAATCTGATTATCGCTCCTGAGCAGAGCCTTGTGGCGTTTTACTACTTTTCAGTCACTATATAAATGCAAGACGTTGCCCTGGAGCGTGAGCATCTCCAGGCATATATCAATTACACTAGGCTTCTTTATTGAATGAATGATTGGTACAAAGATAGTGCAGTAACTGTGCAAGGGTGCAGGAAGCCAAGGGTTAGTTTGGCCTTTTCCGGCTTCAGGTTTGCTGTGGTTCGGTTCAGACAGCGAATGTGCTTGGTTGGTTCAACCACACGACCCCTACCTTGTCCTTTGGCCAGCTTAAAATGCCTCTTTTGGGCGGAAGTGTTTCACGTGGAACACCCGAGGCCACGAATGCTCCATGTGGCTCGTCAGAGGGGAGACGCTAGCGGTCTCGGCTGTGTGGTGCATGCTGGGTAAAATGGCCACCACTGTTGCTCTGCTTGGACTGAGAGCTCGGAACCTCCATCTCACCCAATTTTTTTTTTTTTTCCTGGGAGCGGCGAAGGTTGCAGCAGCACCTAATACGCTAGCTTCTCGGCCATTGCGCTGCACACATCTTACCTGTCTCTGAGGTCTTGGTGTCGCTGTTTCTCTCAGTCTCTCTGCTTAACTTTTCTCTCTGCGCCTTTCTTCATTCCTTTCGAGTGGGTGTTGCTGTGGGCAGAGGTGCTACCAATGGCAGTATTTTGTGCGCAGTGGGGGGGGGGGGGGGGGGCGGGGTTTTCAGGAAAAACGTGCGCATTAGTGATTCGCGTCCCCCGCTCCAGCCCCCCCACTCACTTGTGGTTCCTACCCCCAAACCACCTACCCCCATTGCATTGCTCACCCCTTCACCTCCTGACTATCCCATTTGCTGCCTCCAACCCCACACTCCCATTGCTGTACCTACCTCTATCCACCTCCCCCACCCAACACCCCCCCCCCAGCACTTGAATGACCCACCATATCCTCCACCCATTCTCACTTCGCTTTTAACCCTCTCCTCTTCCCCCACTCCTTCCAAGGGCAGCCGACAGATCATTTGAATGTTCTCTCTCATCCCATCTGTTTCCTTAGCTTTCTCTCAAATTTCATTTGTTTAAGAAAAAAGAAATCAAATTAGAATGAGTACAGGCTCCCTGTCTTTCTTCCTCTCCTCTATATCAGTTGTTAGAAATTAGCAATGCTGTCTCAAGTGAAAGCCATGGCGATATTAATCTTTTCTAACCATCAACAAAGCACAAGCGAGATAATAAGTTGGCTTTAAAAATCACTTGTTTTCTTTTTGAAGTCATTCTCTTCCTCAACTTAATACTTTCTGAAATTTTATGCAACACAAAAGTTACAATAGATGTGCAATTGGCACAATGTCATTTTTTTCCCCTTTCAGTCACACTATCTTTTATAAAAATATCTTTCATAAAAATAAATATAAGCTTTACATGAATTATGTTTTTTTTGGAATTTGTCTCAAGCTTTTCTTCCGAACAATTGCGAAGAACAACTGAGCAGAAACTGCAAGAAGCCAAGGAAAAATATTCCAGCAATTCAACCATATAAGCACAGACACAGCCTGGGAAATTGGATACACCCCATATGCTCATAATTGCACAACCCAAGTTCAGATCACAGCATCACAGGCCTGCACTATATTATGGAGTTCAAGCTCGGGCTTTTCGGAGAGGCTAGGCTAAGAAAAACTTAATGAAGGCACAGTAAGACACACAAAACGACAAGTCCACGAACACATTTAATCATGTTATTCCGAAATATGTACTTCTAATTATTTGTTTAAACCCCTGACTTTGGACATTAGAAATTTCAGTTACTGAGAAAAAAAATGGCCTTTTTGTTTTCCCTTTCAGAAAGCATTTCGACTGGTTTGTTCGGGGGGAAGCCATTCACTACAACTGTGGGTGTTATGTGCCAGATAAGAGATGTCACACCTTTTACAGTGAAAGTCCTACTCTACCTGCAGGGAAATCACAGAGATGTGCAAGAACTATAGAGCGGTGACATTGAGGGACTTCAAGAACCCAAACATCGATTGGGATAGTGTTAGAGTGAAGGGCAAGAAGGGGGAGAAAGTTCTGAAATATGTTCAGGAGAACGTCTTTGAGAAGTTTGTTCTCAGCCCAACTAGAAAGGAGGCACTGCTGGATCTGGTGCTGGGAAATGAGGTGGGACAAGTGGACCAGGTGTCTGTAGGGGAGCACTTGGGGAAGAGTGATCATCGTATCATAAGGTTGAGATTAGTAATGCAGAAAAGCAAGGAATATAAGGTAGAACGTCCAGATTAGAAGAGGGTTAATTTCAAAGCAATGAGAAGGGATTTAGCCAGCGTGAAATAGAACCAAAGACTGATAGGAAAAACTGTAACGGGTGATTTTTAAGGAGCAGGCTAGGAACATTCCAACAAAGGAGAAAGGTAAGGGAACCAAAAAAGTGGGCTCCTTGGGTGATGAGGAAGATAAAGACATGGTGAAACAAAAAAATGCAAGGCAGGTGAATTCTTCAAGTGAGAACCAGGCTAAATACAATCAGTTGAGAGGGGAGGTGAAGAGGAAAATAAAACTGGCAAAGAGAAAGCGTGAGAATAAAATGGCAATCTACATAAAAGCGAACCCAAAAATGTTGTACCAACATGTAAATAGTAAGTGGGTAGTAAGAGGTGGAGTGGGGCCGATGAGGGACAAAGAGGGTAATATGCTTAAAGGCACAGGGCAAGCCTAGAATACTTAATGACTACTCTGTATTAAGGGTAACCAGGGAAAGGGTTGGCCCACTCAAGGACAGAGAAGGGAATCTATGTGTGGAGCCAGAGGAAATGGGCGAGGTGCTAAATGAGTACTTTGCATCAGTATTCACCAAAGAGAAGGACTTGGTGGATGATGAGCCTAGGGAAGGGAGTGTAGATAGTCTCAGTCATCTCATTATCAAAAAGGAGGAGGTGTTGGGTGTCTTGCAAAGCATTAAGGTAGATAAGTCCCCAGGGCCTGATGGGATCTACCCTAGAATACTGAGGGAGGCAAGGGAAGAAATTGCTGGGGCCTTGATAGAAATCTTTGCATCCTCATTGGCTACAGGTAAGGTCCCAGAGGACTGGAGAATAGCCAATGTTGTTCCTTTGTTTAAGAAGGGTAGCAAGGATAATCCAGGAAATTATAGGCCGGTGAGCCTTACGTCAGCGGTAGGGAAACTATTAGAGAGGATTATTCGGGACAGGATTTACTCCCATTTGGAAACAAATGAACTTATTAGCGAGAGACAGCATGGTTTTGTGAAGGGGAGGTTGTGTCTTACTAATTCGATTGAGTTTTTTGAGGAAGTGACGAAGATGATTGATGAAGGAAGGGCAGTGGATGTTATCTATATGGACTTCAGTAAAGCCTTTGACAAGGTCCCTCATGGCAGACTGGTACAAAAGGTGAAGTCACACAGGATCAGAGGTGAGCTGGCAAGATGGATACAGAACTGGCTCAGTCATAGAAGACAGAGGGTAACAGTGGAAGGGTGTTTTTCTGAATGGAGGGATGTGACTAGTGGTGTTCCGCAGGGATCAGTGCTGGGACCTTTGCTGTTTGTAGTATATATAAATGATTTGGAGGAAAATGTAGCTGGTCTGATTAGTAAGTTTGCGGACGACACAAAGGTTGGTGGAGTTGCGGATAATGATGAGGATTGTCAGAGGATACAGCAGGATATAGATCAGTTGGAGACTTGGGCGGAGAAATGGCAGATGGAGTTTAATCCAGACAAATGTGAGGTAATGCATTTTGGAAGGTCTAATGCAGGTGGGAGGTATACAGTAAATGGCAGAACCCTTAGGAGTATTGACAGGCAGAGAGATCTGGGCGTACAGGTCCACAGGTCACTGAAAGTGGCAACGCAGGTGGATAAGGTAGTCAAGAAGGCATACGGCATGCTTGCCTTCATCAGTCAGGGCATAGAGTATAAAAATTGGCAAGTCATGTTGCAGCTGTACAGAACCTTAGTTAGGCCACACTTGGAATATTGCGTGCAATTCTGGTTGCCACACTACCAGAAGGACGTGGAGGCTTTGGAGAGGGTACAGAAGCGGTTTACCAGGATGTTGCCTGGTCTGGAGAGCATTAGCTATGAGGAGAGGTTGGATAAACTCGGATTGTTTTCACTGGAACGACGGAGGTGGAGGGGTGACATGATAGAAGTTTACAAAGTTATGAGCGGCATGGACAGAGTGGATAGTCAGAAGCTTTTTCCCAGGGTGGAAGATTCAGTTACTAGGGGACATGGGTTTAAGGTGCGAGGGGCAAAGTTTAGAGGGGATGTGCGAGGCAAGTTTTTTACACAGAGGGTGGTGAGTGCCTGGAACTTGCTGCCAGGGGAGGTGGTGGAAGCAGATACGATAGCGACGTCTAAGAGACATCTTGACAAATACATGAATAGGATGGGAATAGAGGGATACGGACCCCGGAAGTGCAGAAGGTTAGTGTTTAGGCAGGCATCAAGATCGGCGCAGGCTTGGAGGGCCGAATGGCCTGTTCCTGTGCTGTACTGTTCTTTGTATTGGTGTTTAGTAAGGAAGAGGATGCTGACAAAATATCAGTAGAACTGGAGAGAGTAGAGGCATTGGATAGGGTAAAAATTGAGAGGGAGGAGGTACTGGAAAGGCTGGCTATGTTTAGGGTAGATAATTCACCAGGTCCGGATGGTTTGTATCCCAGGTTGGTAAAGGAAGTGGGGATGGAGATAGCGGAAGGGCTTGTCATTATCTTCCAATCTTCCTTGGATACGGGGGCGGTGCCAGAGGATGTAAGCACAGTCCTAGCAACTGCAGGCCAGTTAGTTTAAGATCAATGGTGGGCAAGGTTTAAGAAACAATAATCAGAGAAAATATCAACAGGCACTTGGAGAGGTTTGAGTTAATTAAGGAGAGTCAGCACAGATTTGTAAAAGGCAGATCGTGCTTGACTAATTGAACTTTTTGATGAAGTAACAGAGAAGGTTGATGAAGAGAAAGTGGTGGATGTTGTTTATATGGATTTTAAGAAATTTCAAAATTTGCCGATGATACCCAACTTGGAGGAGTGACAAACAGTGAGGATGATACGAACCACCTGCAACAGGATATAGATAGGCGAGCAGAATGGGCAGACAAGTGGCAGATGGAGTTTAATACAGAGAAGTGGGAGGTGATGCATTTTGACAGAAGGGATAGGGTGAGGCAATGTAGACTTAATGGCACAGTTCTAAAGAGTGTGCAGGGACAGAGGGACCTGGGGGTTCATGTGCATCGATCTTTGAAGGTGACAGGACATATTGAGAGAGTGGTTAGTAAAGTATATGGGATCTTGGGCTTCATAAATAGAGGCATTGAGTACAAAAGCAGAGAAGTTATGCTGAACCTTTATAAAGCTCTGGTGAGGCCCCAACTAGAGTATTGTGTCCAGTTCTGGTCACCACACTTTAGGAAGGATGTGAGGGTCCTTGAGAGGGTGCAGAGGAGATTGACCAGAATGGTTCCAGGGATGGGGGATTTTAGTTACAAGGTTAGGTTGGAGAAGCTGGGGTTGTTCTCCCTGGAGCAAAGGAGATTGAGGGGAGATTTGATGGAGGTGTACAAGATTATGACAGGTTTAGATAAGGTAGACAAGGAAAAACCGTTCCCATTAACTGATGGTACAAGGACTAGGGGACACAGATTGATGGGGGAACGTGAGAAAGAATTGTTCTACACAGTGAGTGATAACGACCTGGAACTCGCTGCCCACGAGGGTGGTGGAAGCGGAGACGATGAATGACTTCAAAAGGAAATTGGACGGGCAAGTGAGGGAAATAGATTTGCAGGGTTATGGGGATGCAGCGGGGGAATGGGACTGGCTGGATTGCTCTACAGAGAGCCAGCATGGACTCTGATGGGCCGAATGGCCGCCATCTGTGCCGTAAATGACTCTATACTGCCACCTATAGGGGCCACGCGCAATTGCAAAAAAAAAATGCCACATCTTTACGAGTTGTGTCAAACAAGAGATATTTTCCGGGATTGACAAACCCTTTGGGAGGCTCGCCAACCCCCCCCCTACGGTGCCGAGTTACCAGCTGCTGTTGGCAGACGTCTTCCTTCCCTGTAACTGTTTCTGCTCTCGCCCCCTCCCCCGAGGTCTCGAATCGAGCTGTTGTCTCATTGCAGAGAGGCATCTATCCGCTGAGGAAGCTCAATGCCTTCATCTGCTGGAATCGTCACTCTATGGCGTGCGACCATGCCAATGCACATTTTAAGCCCCGCTCGGGTGGCACCGCCCTGCGGTTCTCCCCACCCATCTCCAGATTACCCTTCAGGCCGACGCCCGCAACAGGGGAGGCTGCTCCCAGCTGGACCACAGTGCTGCTGGGGGGAGCACTTCAGTATTTCGAAGCAGCCACGGTGAAGGAACGGCCGATATATTTCCAAGTCGGGATGGGGTGACACTTGGAGGTGGGGGTAGGGGGAGGGAGGAGGTGTACCCACTGCGCTTGCTGCCCATGTCCTGCTGGGTGGCAGGGGCTTGTGGGTTTGGAGAGGTGCTGGTGCTCCCCCAACTCCCCCTCCCCCACTCCCACCCACAATCGAACCCCAAACCCTGGCATCAAACAGCCGCCAGAGCCTCACTTACCCCGTCGTCACTCCTGCCGGGGTCTCCCAGGTGGATCCTCTTGTGCTTGCGCAGGCTGGACGGGTTGCTGAAGCCCTTGCCGCAGGCGGGACACTGGAAGGGCTTCTCGCCCATGTGCGTGCCCTTGTGGTTGCGGAGGCTGGACGGGTCGATGAAGCCCTTGCCGCAGACGGGGCACTTGAAGGGCTTCTCGCCGGTGTGGGTGCGCTCGTGCTTGCGGAGGTTGCATTGTTTGTTGAAGTCCATGCCACACACCGAGCAGCGGAAGGGCTTCTCGCCGGTGTGGGTGCGCTGGTGGGCCACCAGGGTGGATGACTGGCTGAACTCCTTGGCGCAGACGGGGCACTTGAAGGGCTTCTCGCCGGTGTGGGTGCGCTCGTGCTTGCGCAGGTTGGACGAGTTGCTGAAGCCCTTGCCGCAGTCCGCGCAGGTCAGCGGCCGCTCGCCGGTATGGACCCTCAGGTGCAACTTCAGCCGCGAGTTCTGGTCGAAGCCCTTCCCGCACTCAGGGCAGCTGAAGCGTTTCGGGCCCTCCGGATGCTCCGGCCACTGTGGACGGTCCAGCTTCGCTCCGTCCTGGGACACCTGGCTAGATTGAAGGGCCGAGTCTGGATCCTGAGAGTTCTCCGCTCGATTCATCAGCCTCTCCTACAAGAGAGAGGTGTAAGGGTTACAGCCTGTTAAAGGGGGGGGCTCTCACTGCCTTTAACAGGTTTCAGTCGGGCACTCTCACTTGCCCTGTTAACAGGTTATAGTTGGACACTCTCACTCTGCCTGTTAACAGGTTACAGTCGGACACTTACACTCTGACTGTTAACAGGTTACAGTCAGACACTCACACTCTGCCTGTTAACAGGTTACAGTCGGACACTCACACTCTGCCTGTTAACAGGTTACAGTTGGACACTCACACTCTGCCTGCTAACAGGTTACAGTCGGACACTCTCACTCGGCCTGTTAACAGGTTATAGTTAGACACTCTCACTCGCCCTGTTAACAAGTTACAGTCGGACATTCTCACTCTGCCTGTTAACACGTTACAGTTGGACACTCTCACTCTGCCTGTTAACAGGTTACAGTCGGACACTCTCACTTTGCCTGTTAGGTTTGAGTCGGACACTCTCACTCTGCCTGTTAACAGGTTATAGTTAGACACTCTCACTCGCCCTGTTAACGGGTTATAGTTAGACACTCTCACTCTGCCTGTTAACAGGTTACAGTCGGACACTCTCACTTTGCCTGTTAGGTTTGAGTCGGACACTCTCACTCTGCCTGTTAACAGGTTACAGTTGGACACTCTCACTCTGCCTGTTAACAGGTTACAGTCGGACTCTATTAAGATGGCGATTCCTTTCTGAGATACTTCCCCCGAGATACTGCCCATCCAGTAAAACAACATAGGAACAGGAGCAGGCCATTCATCCCTTTGAGCCTGTTCTGCCATTCAATGCAATCATGGCTGATCTGTGACCTAATTCATCCTTTCCCCCACAACCCTTTCCCCCATAGCCCTTAATACCTTTGGTGAACAAAAATCTATCAATCTCAGATTTAATATTAACAATTGATCCAGCATCAGTTGCTGTTTGTGGAAGAGAGTTCCAAACTTCTCCCACCCTTTGTGTGTGGAAGTGTTTCCTAAATTCACTCCTGAAAGGTCTGGCTCTAATTTTTAGACTTTGCCCCCTAGTCCAAGACTCCCCAACGAGCAGAAATAGTTCTCTCCATCGACACATAGAAAATAGGAGCAGGAGTAGGCCATTCGGCCCTTCGAGCCTGCTCCGCCATTCACTATGATCATGGCTGATCATCCAACTCAGTAACCTGTTCCCGCTTTCTCCCCATACCCTTTGATCCCTTTAAACCCAAGAGCTAAAGAATATAGCTATAGACACTATCGGTTCCCCTTAATAGTTCGAAAACTTCAAACAAATCACCCCTTAACCTTCTAAATTCCAGGGAATACAGCCCTAGTTTGTGGAATCTCTCCTTGTAATTAAACCCTTGGAGTCCGGGTATCATTCTGGTGAATCGACACTGCATTCCCTCCAAGGCCGAGATATCCTTCCGAAGGTGTGGTGCCCAGAACTGCCCACAGTAACTCCAGGTGTGGTCTAACCAGGGCTTTGTATAGCTGACGCAGGACTTCTCCCCTCTTGTGCTCTACTCCTCGAGATATAAAGGCCAGCGTCCCATTCGCCTCTTTTGATTATTTTCTGTATCAGTTCAGTAAACAGTCTCAACACTATTCTGCTTCTCTGCTCCTCCACCCAATAATCTTCTCCAGGTTGACTGTAACCCCATTCTGATTGGAGGCGCTGAGTGTTCTCACAGGGAGGGATAGCAATCCGGAGCGCCAGATGCGAGGTACGCAGTCTCGTCCGATGGGAGGGATGAGACACGTTGGGTTTTGGAAGCATTGAGGAGCAAAGCGGACATGAAAAATACAACAGTTCTGTAAAATACAACACTTCCCTCCCCACCCCCGCTCTCCTGAACCCCCTAACGTGCGGTCATTAACTATTCAGGTTAAGGTCCTTACATAAACTCTTGATGCCAATTGCACCCCTTCTAGGTTTGTACTTGGCAGCAAGCAGGTAATTCCAAGAAATGCTCGTAGAGTCACAGCACTGGGGCACGAATGGGCCTCTGTACAAACTCTCGACCTTGGAAGGTGCCAACTTAAATTGGCAAACTGTGGGAAGGGGTTTTCCACAGGGATCATGGGCTGGGATGACTGCTCCACATTTGCATCAATGGTTAGGACTTGGGAATTGGAATTACAATTTCAAAGTTGGCGGGGTATTGTTACCACAAAGGAAGAACTGCGACAGAATACACGATGACACATCACAGAGAGGGTGGGGGACATTCTGCGGGCGGAAGGGGAAAGAGTCTGGAGGTGTGGTCCATGTCGGACACAATGTCGGGAGCTGAGGTCCTGAAGTCAAAGAGTTTGAGAAGCTTTTTGTTTTTATTTGTTCATGGGATGTGGGCGTCACTGACTAGGTCAGCATTTGTTGCCCATCCCCTAATTGCCCCTTGAGAAGGTGGTGGTGAGCTGCCTTCTTGAACCGCTGCAGTCCATGTGGGGTAGGTACACCCACAGTGCTGTTAGGGAGGGAGTTCCAGGATTTTGACCCAGCAACAGTGAAGGAACGGCCGATATAGTTCCAAGTCAGGACGGTGTGTGACTTGGAGGGGAACTTGCAGGTGGTGGTGTTCCCATGTGTCTGCTGCCCTTGTCCGTCTAGGTGGTAGAGGTCGCGGGTTTGGAAGGTGCTCTCGAAGCAGCCTTGGTGAGTCCCTTGCAGGGGGAGGTGGTGGTGTAATGGTAATGTCACTGGACTAGTAATCCAGAGGCCTGGGTTAATGCTCTGGGGACATGGGTTTGAATCCCACCACGGCAGATGGTGAAATGTGAACTCAGTTAATAAACCTGGAATTAAAAGCTAGTCTAGTGGTGACCATGAAACCATGGGCGATTGTTGTAAAAATCCCATTTGGTACACTAATGTCCTTTCGGGAAGGAAATCTGCTGTCCTTACCTGGTCTGGCCTACATGTGACTCCAGATTCACAGCAACGCAGCTGACTCTTAAATGCCTTAGCAAGCCGCTCAGTTGTATCAAGCTGGGGGGTGTGGGGTTAAAAAACAGGGCCACTAAAGGTAGCAATCTCTGGATTACTCCCAGTGCCACGTGCTAGTGAGAGTGGCAATCGGAGGATATGGCAGCTTTCATGGGTGGCTACAGAGGCACGGTGCAGGAGAGTATTAGATTCCTGTGAGATTGGGACCACTTCTGCAGCAGGAGCGATCTCCTCATGATGGACTGGTTGGACCTGAACAGAGCTGGGACAATATCCTCGTGGGCAGGTTAACTAGCGCTGTGGGGGTAAGGTTTAAAGCAACTCGGCAGGAAGCCGGGTACCAAAATGTCGGATTAAAAGATAGAAACAAGGGTGCACAGAGGACTGGGAGAGACAGGAGTTAGAAATGAGAAGGAATTAGGCGGGATCATAGAAAATACAAAGAGGTCGACGTCAGACTTGGAAGTGTGTGAATGCACAAAGTGTGATTTTGTGAGGTTGGTGAGCTGCAGACGTAAATAGCCATCAGGTGCAGAGGCGTAATTGAGGCCTGGCTCAAAAAAAAAGGGGTAAGGATTGGATGCTTAACATCCCTGGGTACAAGGCATTCAGGAAAGATAGGGAAGGAAAAGAAGGATGAAGGGGGCACAGTTTTGATTAAGATATTACAGTGCTAGAAAGAGATGCGATTGAAGGGTCAAAGTCAGAATCTATTTGTTTGGAGTTAAGAAGTACAAGAGCTACTCCGCTACTTGACATATTGTACAGACCACCAACTAGCGGGAAGGAGACACAAGAGCGGATTTGCAAAGAAATTACCATAATGGGAGACTTTTAACTACCCCAATATGGACGGGGGCAGTGACTACGTTAAGGGCAGAGAAGGGGAGGAACATCTGAAGTGCGTTCAGGAGAATTGTCTTGATTCAATATGTTTCTCGCCAATGAGAAAGAAGGCACTGCTGGATCTGGTTCTGGGGAATGAAGAGGAGCCGGGTAGCATCTCGGAAATAGTGATCACAGTATCGTAAGTTTAGATTAGTTATGGAGAAGTCGTAGCACAAACGCACTTAACTGGAGAAGAGCTAAATTTGGGGTGAACTGAGGAGGCAACTGTCCCAGTTAAATTGGGTCAAAGACTGGCAGGCAGAAATGCAATGGAGCAATGGGCCTTTAAAGAGATGATTCAGGTACACCGTAGGAACATTCACACAAGGGTAAAAGGGGAGGCAATCAAAGCCACAGCTCACTGGACGGAGTAAGAGAAAGCAAAAAAGGGAATGGATGACAGATATCCTAAAGCTACAGTAAATGAGAAGCTGTTGGGATACGAGATAAGAGAACAGTCGATAAAGAGACACTAGAAAGGCTGGCAGTACTTTAAGTGGAGATGTCACCTGGTCATCCTAGGGTGCTGAAGGAAGTAAGTGTGGAAATTGTGGAGGTGCTGGCCATAATCTTTCAGTCCTCTTTAGATACAGGGGTGGTGCCAGAGGACTGGAGGATTGCAAATGTTACACTCTTCTTCAAAAAAAAGAGAGCAGGATAAACGAGGCAATTACAGGTCAGCCAGTTTCATTTTTTAAAAATTCTTTCAAGGGATGTGGGTGTTGCTGGCCAGGCCAGCATTTGTCGCCCATCCCTAATTGCCCCTTGAGAAGGTGGTGGTGAGCTGCCTTCTTGAACCGCTGCAGTCCATGTGAGGTAGGTACACCCACAGTGCTGTTAGGAAGGGAGTTCCAGGATTTTGACCCAGCGACAGTGAAGGAACGGCGATATAGTTCCAAGTCAGGATGGTGTGTGACTTGGAGGGGAACTTGCAGGTGGTGGTGTTCCCATGCATCTGCTGCCCTTGTCCTTCTAGGTGGTAGAGGTCACGGGTCTGGAAGGTGCTGTCTGAGGAGCCTTGGTGAGTTGCTGCAGTGCATCTTGTAGATGGTACACACTGCTGCCACTGTACGTCGGTGTTGGAGGGAGTGAATGTTTGTAGATGGGGTGCCAATCAAGTGGGCTGCTTTGTCCTGGATAATGTCGAGCTTCTTCAGTGTTGTTTGAGTTGCACCCATCCAGGCAAGTGGAGAGTATTCCATCACACTCCTGACTTGTGCCTTGTAGATGGTGGACAGGCTTTGGGGAGTCAGGAGGTGAGTTACTCACCACAGAATTCCCAGCCTCTGACCTGCTCTTGTAGCCACAGCATTTATATGTCCACTCCAGTTAAGTTACTGGTCCATTTTGACCCCAGGGTGATAGTGGGGGATACAGCAATGGTAATGCCGTTGAACATCAAGGGGAGATGGTTAGATTCTCTCTTGTTGGAGATGGTCATTGCCTGGCACTTGTGTGGTGTGAATGTTACTTGCCACTTATCAGCCCAAGCCTGAATATTGTCCAGGTCTTGCTGCATCTGGACACGGGCTGCTTCAGTATCTGAGGAGTCGCCAATGGTGCTGAACATTGTGCAATCATCAGCGAACATCCCCACTTCTGACCTTATGATTGAAGGAAGGTCATTGATGAAGCAGCTGAAGATGGTTGGGCCTATGACACTACCCTGAGGAACTCCTGCAGTGATGTCCTGGGACTGAGATGATTGACCTCCAACAACCACAACCATCTTCCTTTGTGCTAGGTGTGACTCCAACCAGTGGATTCCCATTGAGCTCAGTTTTGCTAGGGCTCCTTGATGCCATACTCGGTCAATTGCTGGCTTGATGTCAAGGGCAGTCACTCTCACCTCACCTCTTGGCGAAACCCAAACTGAGCATCACTGAGCAGGTTATTGCTGAGCAAGTGCTGCTTGATAGCACTCCTGACGACACTTTCCATCACTTTACTGATGATTGAGAGTAGACTGATGGGGCGGTAATTGGCCGAGTTGGACTTGTCCTGCTTTTTGTGTACAGGACATACCTGGGCAATTTTCCACATTGCAGGGTAGATGCCAGTGTTGTAGCTGTACTGGAACAGCTTGGCTAGGGGCACGGCAAGTTCTGGAGCACAGGTCTTCAGTACTATTGCTGGAATGTTGTCAGGGCCCATAGCCTTTGCAGTATCCAGTGCCTTCAGTCGTTTCTTAATATCAGTAGGAGTGAATCAAATTGGCTGAAGTCTGGCATCTGTGATGCTGGGGACCTCAGGAGTGTTGGATGATTGTAAGTTTACAGAGGGCGGAAAGTAATTACATGGAATATACAGGCCATTCGGCCCAACCAGTTCACGCTCCACACGAGCCTCCTCCCGCCCTACTTCATCTCACCCTATCAACATATACGACTATTCCTTTCTCCCTGACGTGTTTATCCAGCTTCCCCTTAAATGTATCTCTGCTATTCCCCTCAACCACTCCCTGTGGTAGCGAGTTCCACATTCTCACCACTCTCCGGGGAAAGGAGTTTCTCATGAATTCCCGATTAGATTGGCTGACTGTCTTATACTGATGGCCTGCTCGTTCTGGTCTCACCCACAAGTGGAAACATTCTCTCTCTATCCACTTTATCAAAACGTTTCGTAATTTAATTTTAAAGACCTCTTTTCGGTCACCCCTCAGCCTTCTCATTCTAGTGAAGACAGCGACCCAGCCTATTCAGCCTTTATAACCTCAAATTTCTGGTATCATCCTTGTAAATCTTTTTGCACTCTCTCTCGAGAGCCTCTATACCCTTTTTATAATATGGCGACCAGAACTGTAGCTCCAAGTGTGGTCTGACCGAGGATTGAAATGAGTTCAGCATAACATTTCCAATTACAATTCTTGAGCAATGAAACCCAGCGAACGGTTTGCCTATTGTATGACCTTGTTAACCTGTGTTGTTACTTTCAGCGATTTGTGTATTTGTACTCCCAGATCTCTTTGCTCTTCTACCCCATTTAGATTCTCATTTTCAAACTACTCGCTGACCTCCTTATTTTGCTGACCAAAATGTAATGCTTCACACTTGTCTACGTTGAGCTTCACTTGCCCACTGTACGCCCATTCTGCAAGTTTCCTCCTGTCATTCTTTGCAGTCCCCTCAGTGTTGAGGTCCACAAATTTAGAAATTGGGTTTTTGATTTCAAAGCAGTGAACAGCACTGATCCTTGTGGGACAACCCTTCCCAACTTCGACCACTCTGAACAACGACCCGTACTCCCACCCTCAGCTTTCCGTCTTGAAGCCAGCTAGCTATGCAATCTGCCACTTGTCCCCTGACTCCGCATTCTCTGCCCTTATTCATTAGTCTATTATGTAGTACTTTATCAAAGGCCGATTGGAAGTCTAAATATATTACATTTACTACAGTACCCATATCTACTCTCCCTGTTACCTCTCCAAAGGATTCAAAGAGGTTGGTGAAGCAAGACTTTCCCTTATGAAATCCACGTTGACTATTCAGCATTATACTTTTGGCTTCTAGATGTTTTTCTACATTCTTCTTCAGTAGGAATTCCACTATTTTTTCCGCTACCGATGTTAAGATGACTGGTCTATTGTTCCCTGGACTTGCTGTAGCTCCCTTCTGAAAAATGGCTCTACGTTAGTTATCCGCCAGTCTAGAAGCATTTGAAACCTACTCGGGCCCACTGTCCGAAAGTGACAGCCCGACTCACCTGGTTCTCTCTCCGCCGCTTCTCGGCCAAGTGGTAGAGTTTGTGAATGCCCAACGCCGACCGCTGCTTGAACTCTCTACCGCACACGCCGCACTGAAGGGGCCAGTCCTCCTTGTGCCGGCGCTGGTGCTTCACCAGCGAGGAGGAATGGCTGAACTCCTTGCCGCAGTCGGGGCACTTGTAGGGCTTGGCTCCGGTGTGTGTCACCTCGTGCCGGCGGAGGGTGCCCGACCGGCTGAACCCGCGGCCGCAGGTGGGG
Organism: Heterodontus francisci; assembly: GCF_036365525.1. Taxonomy (NCBI): domain Eukaryota; kingdom Metazoa; phylum Chordata; class Chondrichthyes; order Heterodontiformes; family Heterodontidae; genus Heterodontus; species Heterodontus francisci. Next base: position 9,791,151 of record NC_090416.1, on the reverse strand, counting down.
CATTGGAAGGGCTTCTCCCCCGAATGGGTGTGCTGGTGCTGCGCCAGGTGGGAGGAGCAGCTGAACCTCTTGGAGCAGGTGGCGCACTGGTAGGGCTTCTCCCCGCTGTGGTTGCGCTGGTGCGTCAGCAGGGTGGAGGAGAGGCTGAATTCCTTGCCGCAGGTGGCGCACTGGTGGGGCTTCTCCCCGCTGTGGCTGCGCTGGTGCCGGGCGAGCTGCGAGGAGTAGCTGAACCGCATCCCGCACACAGGGCACTGGAAGAGCTGCTCCGCCCCGTGGGCCGACACGTGCAGCTTCAGCTGGCAGTACTTGTCGAAGCTCATGCCGCACTCGGAGCAGATGAAGCAGTTCTCGCCCTCGGCCAGGCGCTTGGCATTCTGAGCCAGACTCGCCTCCTGCAATATCTCCGCTGGCGGAAGAGATCGGAGTGCCTCCTTTCCCTGCTCCATTGTGGTCCTCAGTCCACCCTGCAACACAGAGATCACAGTTACTGCCTTATAAAGGCTACACTGGGAATCTCACTCTCACTGCCTGTTAGAGGTTACAATGGGACTATCACGCTCACTGCCTGTACATATTACAGTGGGACTCTCACTGCTTGCTAGTTTTTACAGTGGGACTCTCACTCTCACTGCCTGCTGCAGGTTACAGTGGGAATCTCACTTGCACTGCCTGTTGCAGGTTACAGTGTGAACCTCACTCTCACTGCCTGTTACAGGTTATAGTGTGAATCTCACTCTCACTGCCTGTTACAGGTTACAATGGGAATCTCACTCCCTCTGCCTGCTGCAGGTTACAGTGTGAATCTCACTCTCACTGCCTGTTCAGGTTATAGTGTGAATCTCACTCTCACTGCCTGTTCAGGTTACAGTGGGAATCTCACTTGCACTGCCTGTTGCAGGTTACAGTGTGAATCTCACTCTCACTGCCTGTTACAGGTTACAATGGGAATCTCACTCCCTCTGCCTGCTGCAGGTTACAGTGTGAATCTCACTCTCACTGCCTGTTCAGGTTACAGTGTGAATCTCACTCTCACTGCCTGTTACAGGTTACAATGGGAATCTCACTCCCTCTGCCTGCTGCAGGTTACAGTGTGAATCTCACTCTCACTGCCTGTTCAGGTTACAGTGGGAATCTCACTGCCTGTTACAGGTTACAATGGGAATCTTACTTGCACTGCCTGTTGCAGGTTACAATGGGAATCTCACTATCACTGCCTGCTGTAGGTTACAGTGTGAATCTCACTCTCACTGCCTGTTACAGGTTACAATGGGAATCTCTCTCTCTGCCTGCTGCAGGTTACAGTGTGAATCTCACTCTCACTGCTTGTTCAGGTGACAGTGTGAATCTCACTCTCATTGCCTGTTGCAGGTTACAGAAGGAATCTCACTCTCACTGCCTGCTGCAGGTTGCAGTGTGAATCCCATTCTCATTGCCTGTTGCAGGTTACAGTAGGAATCTCACTCTCACTGCCTGCTGCAGGTTACAGTGTGAATCTCACTCTCACTGCCTGTTGCAGGTGACAGTGAGAATCTCACTCTCATTGCCTGTTGCAGGTTACAGTGGGAATCTCACTCTCATTGCCCGTGCAGGTTACAGTAGGAATCTCACTCTCATTGCATGTTACAGGTTACAGTGTGAATCTCACTCTCACTGCCTGCTGCTGATTACAGTAGGAATCTCACTCTCACTGCCTGCTGCAGGTTACAGTGGGAATCTCACTCTCTCTGCCTGTTGCAGGTTACAGTGTGAATCTCACTCTCATTGTCTGTTGCAGATTACAGTGGGAATCTAACTCTCACTGCCTTTTGCAGGTTACAGTAGGAATCTTACTCTCATTGCCTGTTACAGGTTACAGTGTGAATCTCACTCTCACTGCCTGCTGTTGATTATAATAGGAATCTCACTCTCATTGCCTGTTACAGGTTACAGTAGGAATCTCACTCTCATTGCCTGCAGCAGGTTACAGTAGGAATCTCACTCTCATTGCCTGTTACAGGTTACAGTGTCAATCTCACTCTCACTGCCTGCTGATTACAATAGGAATCTCACTGTCATTGCCTGTTACAGGTTACAGTAGGAATCTCACTCTCATTGCCTGTTACAGGTTGGTGTGAATCGCACTCTCATTGCCTGTTGCAGGTTACAGTGGGAATCTAACTCTCACTGCCTGTTGCAGGTTGCAGTGTGAATCTCACTCTCATTGCCTGTTGCAGGTTACAGTAGGAATCTCACTCTCATTGCCTGTTACAGGTTAGTGTGAATCTCACTCTCACTGCCTGCTGTTGATTATAATAGGAATCTCACTCTCATTGCCTGTTACAGGTTACAGTAGGAATCTCACTCTCATTGCCTGCAGCAGGTTACAGTAGGAATCTGACTCTCATTGCCTGTTGCAGGTTGCAGTGTGAATCTCACTCTCATTGTCTGTTACAGGTTAGTGTGAATCTCACTCTCATTGACTGTTGCAGGTTACAGTAGAAATCTCACTCGCACTGTCTGCTACTGATTTTACAGTGTGAATCTCACTCTCATTGCCTGTTGCAGGTTAGTGTGAATCTCAGTCTCATTGCCCGTTGCAGGTTACAGTAGGAATCTCACGCTCATTGCCTGTTGCAGGTTAGTGTGAATCTCACTCTCATTGCCTGTTACAGTTTAGTGTGAATCTCACTCTCATTGCCTGTTACAGTTTAGTGTGAATCTCAGTCTCATTGCCCGTTACAGTTTAGTGTGAATCTCACTCTCATTGCCCTTTACAGTTTAGTGTGAATCTCACTCTCATTGCCTGTTACAGTTTAGTGTGAATGTAGCTCTCATTGCCTGTTGCAGGTTACAGCGTGAATCTCACTCTCATTGCCCATTACAGTTTAGTGTGAATCTCACTCTCATTGCCCGTAACAGTTTAGTGTGAATCTCACTCTCATTGCCTGTTAGTTTAGTGTGAATGTAGCTCTCATTGCCTGTTGCAGGTTACAGTATGAATCTCATTCTCATTGCCTATTGCAGGTTACAGTGTAAATCTCATTCTCATTGCCTGCTATTGATTTTACAGTGGTACTCTCACTGTTTGTGGCTGATTACAGTGGGAATCTCACTCTCATTGCCTGTTGCAGGTTAGTGTGAATCTCAGTCTCATTGCCTGTTACAGTTTAGTGTGAATCTCACTCTCATTGCCCGTTACAGTTTAGTGTGAATCTCACTCTCATTGCCTGTTAGTTTAGTGTGAATGTAGCTCTCATTGCCTGTTGCAGGTTACAGTATGAATCTCATTCTCATTGCCTATTGCAGGTTACAGTGTAAATCTCACTCTCATTGCCTGTTGGAGACCATTCAGCCCCTCCACCATTCAATGCTAACCCTCGGTTCCCTTTCTCTCGGAGATGACAGACTGAGAGTGAAGCCTGTTCATTGCCTTGGCGAGGGGGTTGAAGGGGCCGCCGCGGGGGAAACTGAGGCCTAGGAGAGAGTAAGCCGCCTCGGGCTCCATTAGCAGTTCCACTGCAGGTGTGGGCCCCTTCCCCCGGAGCTGGGTTTACGCAAGCCCGGGGAGTTTGAGGCCTCCCCCACTTTCCCTTCTCTCTGCCCCACTTGCCCCTCTCCCTCCCCGAGTTTCTGGAAGCTTCTCCGCCTCCCGCCACATTCTGGAACTTTCCGGCCCGGAGTTTTTTTTTTCTCCCTTTGTGGAAAACAGCCGCAAAAACCTACCCAGCTCCGCCGGAAGCGCTCGCTGACTGACAGCCGCCCCGGCCAATCCGCATTGGAGGCCGGTCGCCGCCCACACGCCCTCTGCCAATCACGCGTCCCGACCAATCACCGCCTTTGCCCCCCCCCTCTCCGTCCACGCCCACGGCCTGCCGATCACCTGCCTCAGCCAATCAGCGGGACAACCCGACTCTTCCGTCCCCACGCGCCAGCCATTCACCCGTCCCGACCAATCACCGCCTCCGTCCTGTCCTCGTCCACGCCCCATCGCCTGCCAATCATCCAGCCCGGCCAATCAGCGGCCTCACCCTGACCCGCTCTCTCTCTCCCGCTCTCTCTCCCCACCCTGCCAATCACCTGCCCCATCCAATCAGCAGCACCCTCTGGCTCCCGCCCATTCTCCCGCCTGCCAATCACCCGCCCCGACCCTTTAGCGCTGAGCCTGGGCGGAGCCTGCGCCAGGCACTCCATATAAGGGAGGGACGGTGGGGAGGGGGAGGGGTGGGAAAGGGATGGTTGGAGTTGCGGATTTTTCCCGCCCGATCCTGGCCTCGGCGCTGCGGCGTGTCCCGGAGTTGATTTTCCCTCCGGAACAGGGGAAGATTGTGCTGGGCCTTCCAGGAGGGAACCGGCGGCCATGGCGCCCGGCTCTACCCAGAGCACCCTGCGACTCGGAAAGTCCCCTATCCCGGCAGCGGGGCTTGAGCATGCGCATTGACCTGTGGGAAATTGGGACTGCAGGTGACCTGCTCACCTGGCTGCACCCAGAGAGCCCATTCGGCCCCTCCTCGCCTGTGCTGGCTCTTTGAATGAGCCTGTCAATTAACCCCACTGTTCTTTCCCCATTGCCCTGCATGTTTTCAAGTTTTTATGCAATTCTCCTTTTGAAATTTACTATTGAATCTGCTTCCACCGCTCTTTCAGACAGTGCTTTGCTGATCATAAGAAATAGGGGGAGGCCATTCAGCCCCTCCGGCCTGCTCTGCCATTCAATACTATCATGGCTGATCTTCCATCTTAACTCCACTTTCCTGTCCAATTTTCATGTCTATCAATCTCAGCCTTGAATATTCTTCAACAGCTGAACATTTTTTTTATTCGTTCATGGGATGTGGGCGTCACTGGCTAGGCCAGCATTTATTGCCCATCCCGAAATTCCCTTGAGACACTCATCCAGGCAAGTGGAGAGTATTCCATCACACTCCTGACTTGTGCCTTGTAGATGGTGGACAGGCTTTGGGGAGTCAGGAGGTGAATTCCCAGCCTCTGACCTGCTCTTGTAGTCACAGTATTGATGTGGCTGGTCCAGTTCAGTTTCTGGTCAATGGTAACCCCCAGGATGTTGATAATGGGGGATTCAGCGATGGTAATGCCATTGAATGTCAAGGAGAGATTGTTAGATTCTCTCTTGTTGGAGAGGGTCATCGTCTTTGTTGCGGTCAAGTGAGGAGGATTCAAAGGGCTTCCCTCTTTTCCCTCTCCTTGTTTGATCACAACAGATTTAATTCTTTCTTAAAGTGAATATTACACTGGCCAATTCAATGGGGTGCAGAGGCAGAGGTGTACACTTCTCTGCACAAAAGCAAATAGTTCTCAAACCGTCGAGCGCAGGAGAATGAGAGAGGAGCGCAGTGTCAGACTGGGAAATCATCTAGAATCTACAGCACAGAAACAGACCATTCAGCCCAACTGGCCTCCGCCAACTTTCACACACACCAGCCTGCTCCCACTTTAATTACCTCTCACCACCCTGCTCCCTGGTACTGCTTCATTCAATTCCCCCTCAAACTACTCCTGTGGCTGCCAGTTCTCACATTCTCACTGCGCTCCGCGTGTAACGAAATTCCTCCTGAATTCCCGGTTGGATTTATTAGTGACTATCTTATATTTGTGGCCCCCAGTTCTAGTCTCCCTTAGAAGTGGAAACATTCTGTCTACATCTGCCCTATCAAACTCCTTCATAATCTATCAGGCCACCTTTACTCTGCTCTTTTCCAACCTGTTCACTCTACCCTGCTAGTTAAATGCCCCTCCATTCTGGTAACATCCTCCTGAATCTCTGCTGTACTATCTGTACTGTGAATACCAATGTGAAGTGTGACCAAGGTTTTATCTACAATTAACGTCAATTCCCTGCTATTGTGCTCTACTCCCCAAATGAACCCCAGTGCTTTCATTGCTCTCCTTATGGCTGTGTTAAGCTATTTTAAGCAACTTGTTCCTGGGTTATTGACTCTGCTGCTACTCTCTCTCATTTAATCTGCTACCTACTCAGAAAAGTGACCTTCCTGTTCCCCTTACCAGAATGAACCACCTAGCACCTTGTTATATCGAACTTAATTTGTCACCCATTCGGCAAGCCTGCTTATGTCTTCCTGTAACATGATGCAGCCATTATTAACCGCACCTCCCCATCTGGTATCATCTGCCAATTTCACTGGCATTGCCTGAATCCAGATCGCTTCAGTTGATGTTGAATGCCAGTGGTCCCAGCTCAGGAATGAGCAAGACATCAAGAGATCTCGGGCTGGAGGAGGTTACAGAGATATGGGGGGGGGGGGGGGGGGGGGGGGTGCATGGAGGTGTTTCAAAATGTGACAGAAACATATTCATTTCATCATATGGGAAACTACAGTCATAGAGAGATACAGCACTGAAACAGGCCCTTCGGCCCACCGAGTGTGTGCCAACCATCAACCACCCATTTATACTAATGCTACATTAATCCCATATTCCCTACCACATCCCCACCTTCCCTCAATTCTCCTACCACCTACCTACACTAGGGGCAATTTACAATGGCCAATTTGCCTATCAAGCTGCAAGTCTTTGGCTGTGGGAGGAAACCGGAACACCCGACGGAAACCCACACGGTCACTGGGAGAACTTGCAAACTCCGCACAGGCAGTACCCAGAACTGAACCCGGGTCACTGGAGCTGTGAGGCTGCGGTGCTAACCACTGCGCCACTGTGCCGCCCTACTTGAAACTTTTTTTTTACTGGACAGAGCAAATAATGCGTTTAAAAAGAAAACAGCTGAAAACATGGTTGCACATTTGCATTCTGAGAGACTGTTGAATAGCGAGACAATGGAAGTGCTCACTGATTCAATTTGCAAGATGGGTTTTATCATTAGTGATAATCAAGAGACACTGAGTGCCATTGACTTTGAGAGATAAAACTACCCACCAAGTATGTCTGGGAGGCTCTGAAATGCAACAACCCACCCCCCATGAAGTTGTTGTTTCAAAAAGAGATGGTCACGTGATCTACCTGCTGGTAAGACTGGGTTTTATTGAATTGTGCCTCAAAGGAATTCGACTTCTACTGGACTGGCAGAAGGAAAGTCTCTTTGTCTCTCTCTCTCTGTCCAACAAAGTCTCGGGTGGCATTTGAGACTTCAAGACTATAGACAAAGTCCCTCTTTGGTACCAGAGAAACAAGTCTGGAATTGCGCACATGGCCCCAACGAGGACTCCCAGACCTGAACTTCAATCAAGGACATAACATCAAGGACAAAGGACAGTACCTGTATTCCATTTACTACGAACTCTACTTCTTTCTCCCCCTTTGTATCTATTTGTGTGCCTCTGCCTCTCGTATGCATGCAAGTGCAGTTTAGTAATTTTAACCGGGTTGGAGTGACAAGGCTGACAAACTTACATCTTTCTTGTTTTAAACTCAAGAAAACCTGTCTGATTGGTTCATTCGCGATTACAAACTTGCACTGAGCAAAGATTCACGGGGTGGGGTGGGGTTAAGCTAAAAATCACTGTGACTTAAAAGATAAACCCTGTTACAGCCAAACCAGGGAAGGGGAGCCCGAGACCCCTTCCTCACCCGGTTGTAACACAAACAAAGACGAGAGTTTTAAAAATTGAGGCACTGCCAGATTAGGAATCAATGTAGGTCTGCAAGCAGAGGGGTGATTAACATCAACATCAAACACAATGATTTGAGTTACACAATTTCTTTAATCACTAAATACATGAGGTTAATTCCTTCTACACAGCAAACTGTCCACAATATTTTACTCATGCTGAACCGTGGGTCTGTTTGATGACTGCACTTGGGCCTGCCTGTTGTAGGAATTTATTAACAGTTGTTCAGACTTTCAGAACCAGCCAGAGCCCAGGGCAATGTGCCCAGTCCGACCAGACCACACGGTGACTTTTTTTCTTTCGTGGGATGTGGGCGTCGCTGGCCAGGCCAGCATTTGTTGCCCGTCCCTAAATATCCTGAGAAGGTGGTGGTGAGCTGCCTTCTTGAACCGCTGCAGTCCGTGTGGGGGTAGGTACACCCACAGTGCTGTTAGGGAGAGAGTTCCAGGATTTTGATCCAGCGACAGTGAAGGAACGGCCGATATAGTTCCAAGTCAGGATGGTGTGTGACTTGGAGGGGAACTTGCAGGTGGTGGTGTTCCCATGCGTCTGCTGCCCTTGTCCTTCTAGGTGATACATGTGATAGAGGGAGTGAGTGTCGAAGGTGGTGGATGGGGGTGCCAATCAAGCGGGCTGCTTTGTCCTGGGTGGTGCCGAGCTTCGTGAGTGTTATTGCAGCTGCACCCATCCAGGCAAGTAGAGAGTATTCCAGCACACTCCTGACTGGCGGTGGACAGACATTGGGGAGACAGGAGGCGAGTTACCGCAGAATTCCCAGCCCCTGACCTGCTGTTGCGTTGTATGGTCAATGGTAACCTCCAGGATGTTGATAGTGGGGGATTCAGCGATGGTAATGCCATTGAATGTCAAGGGGAGATGGTTAGATTCTCGCTTGTTGGAGATGGTACAAATGCATATTGTGATGTATTTTTAAGTGGGGAGTGGGGGCACGGGGAGTGGCCAAGACCTTTTCACAGATGGTGCACTTAAACAACCCTTGGGTGTGAAGACAAGAGAGGAATACCTCTCCAGCTGAGAGGATTCTCTGAAGTTACTCTCACAGTCTGTTCAAACAGGTTCTCTGGGCCCGGTGAGTGATGGGTGAAGTGGAGGCCTGGCCCGTTAACGCTGTTCGGACAGCGACTGCCCTTTGTTCTCCCACCTGCTGCTGTCCTGAGTCAGGAGTGGGCTCTCCCCGCCAACCACTGTGAAGCAGAGTGAAGCGGGTCCGTCTGGTTTTATTCTGGGTCGCGGTTTAATACTAGGGGGCGAAGAGCGAGCGTGCGGGACTAGAGTCACATGTCGGCCAGACTCGGGTAAGGCGGCAGATTTTTCATCCTTGAAGGGCATTCATGAACCAGATTTATTTATTTTTTTTAACGACAATCGGCCACTTTTACCGAGAGAGACTTCTACATTTCAGATTATGTTGAAATAAATTTCGCCATGCTCAGACTGACACAGAGGGATTTCAACTCCTGTTCTCCGGATTGGTCCCGAGAGGAGCGTGTGTTGGGAAGTGTTGACATTTCCTCAGGTGCGGCTGTTGGCTAAACCCCTCATTTCCCAGTGAGCAAGTCCGCAACCAGCGGTCACAACGGCGCCCTGGAATCCCTTCCCGCAGCCCGATCTCTCTCTCTCTCTCTCCTGCTTGGCACCTCCCGGGTGTGTAGACAGTGATCTGAAGCGGAGAGGGGTTCAATGCTGGCTGGTGTTCACGGTCCAGTAATCACATCTCTGTCTAGCCGGGGGTCGATGTCTGGCGCAGGGCTGTCGGCTGCCAAGTCCCCACCTTTAACACACTGCAAGAGATTGTGCAGAGAAATTGGCTTCAGTGCGAATGACAAAGCTCAGCCCAACCGAGATGGGGGAGATAATCAGATTAAAGACCGCGCCCCCCCCCCCCCCACCCCCCCCCCCCCCACCACCCCCGTCCCGAACTCACTAGCACACAACTGGGCTATCTGAAGACTGTCGCGAACATATGTGCCACACCCCCCTCCTTCTGGCATCCCTCCGAAAGGCCTCGGGGAGGGCGGCCGAGAAGCAGAGAGCAGGGCCGCCCCACCCTCTCCCGAAAAACCGCCCAGGCAGAGGGCGCAGCGGAATCAGCGGCAGCGGATTCCGATTGGCCGCGTGCGTCTGGGGAAAACAAGCGACGTAATTAAAGCCGCACGCGGTGGTCGGGGGGGGGGGGGGGGGTGTCTCCCAAGTGTGCCCCGTAAGACCCGAGCAGGAGTCAGCCATTCGGACCCCCGAGCCTGCTCTGCCATGCAACAAGGTCACGGCTGATTTTCTACCCTAACTGCACCGTCCCGACTGATCCCCAAAATCCCTTAGACTCCAAGTCTATTTTTTCCTCAACTCGAGGAAATACAGGTCTAGTCTACTCAATCTCTCCTCATCGCACACTCCCTCCCACCCAGGAACCCTCGACGACAAGTCTATCCTCCCTTAGGTACGTAGACCAAAACTGTACATCGTCCTCCAGGTGTGGTCTCACCACAACCCTACATAGTTGCAGTAAGTCATTTCTCTTACATGTTTATTCCGATAAGTAGGTGTTGCTTCTAAGCTGCCCACCGGGAAAGCTCCCATTATTGCCCTGCTATTGAGGGTACGTTGACAACACTAGTGGCAGTTTGCTCTTTCCCGGTACTGTGCTGGTGGCCACTCCCTTGTTGGTCCCCGGCAATCCCAGGAGTTAAATCCCTGGAATTTAACAAGTGACCACAGGCACTGAGAGTTCGGAATTCTCCAGGACACCGGACATACTGTTAATATTGAACAGCGAGCGAGTGTAGACAAAGCCATGTAATGTTTTGCCTAACCATTTAACACTGTCGCTCCACATTCTCACTTGCATCCTCTGCTTCCCGTCCTGCACCAGCACACCTCAGCGGACTTGCCTTCGGTCAAACTCTTCCCCCCCCCACCACCACCACCCCCCCCCCCCCCCCGCAGACCCAGAGGCTAGAAACCCTCAAACGCGGACCCACCTTCAGCAGACTGCCCCGGGGCAGTGAGGCTGAGTTTCTCTCCTCTCCTGCTGAACTACCACTGGGTGAAGGATTCACTCGCCCGCTCGCCCTCCACCACCCGTCGGCTCGCTTAGGTCTCAACTGATGGCCTGCTCGCTCTCTGCAGCCAGCTGTGTCGCATCTACCCCGGCCTCCCCCTCCAGGGAAAAGCAGAGGGCCAGGAACCAAATACAGGGCCGGGGTTGGTACTTCCATTGGAGGGGGTGGGGGGGGCGTTAATGGGACATCGCCTGTCACCTCCTCCCGAGAGCGCGAAGCACAAATCCTGCCGTTCCCACCCAGCTCGTGGGGCTCCGCATCCAACTGGAGCTGCGGCTTCCTCTGGGACTTGGCACACGCCAGCTGTGGAACGTAACGGCGCCCACGTCTACACTGAGCCCCGCTTGTACCTACTGAGGTATCGAAGTGGGGCACGGCTCCACAGCCAGGGAAAGCCCTCTGGTACCCCCACCCAACTGGTATTACAGCCCTCCCATCCTGGACTGGGCACAAGACTGAACGCAAGGCATTAAGAGGCAGGAAGAGAAGGCATTCAGCTCCTTGAGCCTGTTCCACCGTTCAATGAAATCGTGGCTGGTCTGTATCTCATCTCCTGCTTTGGTCCCTTCATCCCCTTAACCCAAGAAAAATGTATCAATCTCAGTTTGGAAATTACCAGCTGACCCCCCCCCCCCCCCCACCCCCCACCCCACCAGCCTCAACCGTTTTTTGGGGGGAGAGAGTTCCAGATTTCCACTCCCCTTTGTGTGAAGAAGTGCCAGTTTACCTCTCCTACCGCTCCCACATGCAGCAGGCGGTGAGCCTCCAGCTCGGACTCCCTCAGGAAGCCTTCGCCGCAGAGGGGGCAGCACCAGGGCGGGTCCAGCGCGGCGGCGTGCTTGCGCTGGTGCTGCCGCAGGCTGGGCGGGTCGATGAAGCCCTTGCCGCAGGCGGGGCACTTGAAGGGCCGCTCGCCCAGGTGGGTGCGCTCGTGGCGCCGGAGGTTGGACTGCTTGTTGAAGCGGCGCCCGCAGGCGGAGCACCCGTAGGGCTTCTCGCCCGTGTGGGTCAGCTGGTGGACCAGCAAGGTGGACGACTGGCTGAACTGCCGGCCGCAGGCGTGGCACTTGAAGGGCTTCTCGCCCGTGTGGGTGCGCTCGTGCTGGCGCAGGTTGGAGGGGTCGATGAAGCCCCGGCCGCAGTCGGCACACTTCAGCGGGCGCTCGCCCGTGTGGGTCAGCAGGTGCATCTTCAGGCGCGAGTTCCGGTTGAAGCTCTTGCCGCACTCGGCGCAGATGAAGCGTCTCGGGGCATCCGGGCGACGCGGGCTCGACAAGTCGCTGGCGCCGAGCAACGGCTCTGGGGGCTGGTGGGCAGAGTCCGGCGGGCGCACGACCGTCACTGGGGGCAGCAGCACCTGCTGGGTAAGAAAGGACACGCTTTACACTCCCGACACATAACAACAGAGCAGGAGGGAGAGTGGGGGGGGGGGAATGGCGAAAGGGACTTTCAACCTATTCAACGCTCACTGACAACCTGCATTTACATAGCGTCTTTAGCATCGTAAAACATCCTACAGGAGCCTAATCAGTCCAAAAAACAAAACTGGCAAGAGGCAAAAGGAGGAGATACGTGGACAGGGGTTTCGTTGAACGAGATCTGACCCCGAGCTGCGTAAGGAGATATAAGCACAGGAGAGGAGAGACACAACCCGTGCGTGGGAGATGAAATGGATGGTGCAGGAAGGTAAGAGAAGCAGAGCACGCGGATCGAGAAGCAGGTCGATGAATTCCGAGAAGGCGTGCGATGAGGGCGTTAAAAATAATTGCGGGGACCTTGACGTCTATCCCCTGGGACAGAGTGGGGAGGCGATGGGTGGGAGGGAGAGGACAGGGTCAAACAAGCTTTGGGTTAGATACAGTTCCTGAAAGAGGGAGGGAAAGTGAGGGAGGAGATAAACTTTGAGGTGGCTGTGGGTGATATTGAAGGGCAGCTTGCACCCCTTACTGCTTTCCTCAGAGCTCCCCCCGCTTCTTATTTTCAGCTGGGAGACTGAATTTGAACATTCTTTCATCCCTTCCCATTGACTGGGAGTACGTCTCCCTCTTCCTGATCATGGCAGTGCGGCCAAGGAGCTGCTAGGTGACGCCCCTTGCACATCCCGCCCCAGCCCCCCAACAAATCTCCTTTGAAGACGTTAGATCTTGGGATTAATGTTTCATGGGCGACCCTACCATGGAATCTGTGGTCTGTGAGACCCTGTGTGAGCTGACCTCTGAACAGATGGCTTGTCGAATGTTCTATTAAGCGCACGGACCCTGATTGCACAGATTGTTTCTTTTTCTGGAACAGACTGTGAGGTACTGGAACAGACTGCCCCAACAGTAATTGGAACAAAAACTTGGGGGAACTGAAAATGGTTGGAACCAGATAAAAAGGAGACAGAGCCATCCAGGCTCAGATGGCAGGAAGGTGCATTTTACAGGTAGGTTGAAGAAAATGAAGACTGGATCTAGGTCTAGTTTCTGTTATTTTAGAGGAACTGATTAACCAGATTTGGCCATGCAGTGCACAGGTAATACTGATGGATTGACGTCACCAAGCCTGTCATGAGCGGAACTGACAAGGTTCTGGAGAAGTGTGCCATTTTTTTTGTGACGACCGTACCTGTGGAGTTCAGAATTAAAGGAAAACTGCGGTCAGTCGGGAAGACAGGATCTGGAGACCCACCTGAGGAATTTCAGACTTTTGAAGAATTGAGAGACTGTAATTTGATGCCATACTTGCCGAGTGGACTGCCCAGTAAATCTGCGAGATCCATCCTTGTTGTATCTGATAGTGTGTGTATGTGTGTGTGTGTGATTAAGACCTTGACCGTGTTTTGTCTGGTAGTTCACGTTTAATTAATGTTGATTTTGGTTTGATCTTTAAAGTTAGAAAAGTGAAATTCTGTTCATTTGGTTTTTTATTGGGGTCGTTTGGTAAATTCGGTTCTTTTGCTTTGTTGGTCTCCACGGGGATCATTAGCACAGTCCCTCCCTATTCTGGTTTTAAACGCATAAGGCGGCACCTCCCTAAAGGCTCGGGGTGTCGGGATCGGCACTGGAGCGTGCTTGGCACCCAGACACCCCCCCCCCGGCCTTCTCAGCCTCGCACCGTCAGGGTGGAAGAAAAATATAAATTTCAACCCGCAACCCCCAACCCGCAAATGCCAGCCTCACTCCATCTCTCGTGCTCTTGCGGGGTAGGGCTGTCGCCACCAGTGCCAGCTTCTTGTGCCATTTCGGCTGGGCTCCTTCACTCACCCGGTATCAGTGCCACTGAGGAGACCAGACTGTGTTCAGCCATGCGCTCTAGATAACCTTCGCCCCTGATTTTTTATTTTAGCGGGCGGGTTAACACAATGGTTTTATCGGCTAAGCTTGTAAACAGCAAGACGAGCCGCCACTTACCTGATTGCTCCTGTTCTCCGCTGGAGGTGAGGCTGACTCCAGCGTCAGGCCCTTCCCGTGCTGAAGGGCCCTCTCGGCCGCGTGCGTTCGTGCGTGCAGGCGGAGGCCACTCGGATCCTTGAAGGCCTCGCCGCCGGGGCGGCAGCTGAGGGGCCGGCCGCTGGCGTGGGTGCGCCCGTGACGGCGAAGGTTGCACTGCTTGTTGAAGCTCTTGCCGCAGGCCGGGCACTTGAAGGGACGTTCACCCGTGTGGGTCAGCTGGTGCATGGCCAGGGCCGAGGACTGGCTGAACCCCTTGCCGCAGGCCGGGCACTCGAAGGGACGCTCGCCCGTGTGGGTGCGCTCGTGCTTGCGGAAGTTGGAGGGGTCGACGAAGCCCCTCCCGCAGACCGGGCAGGTCAGCAGCTGGCGCTTGAGGTGTGAGCCGCGGTCAAAGCTCTTGACCCGCTGCGGGCAGCCGAAGCATTTCTGACCGTCGTGGAACTCCTGGCAATATCCGGAGCCCTTGGAAGTGACCCCGTCCTGGGACATCCCTGTCGCCTGAAGGAGAGAGTCTGGTGGAGGCAAATTCTGTATCGGGATCGTTGACCTCTGGAATGGATAAATCAGAAAATATAGAAGTGTTAGAGTGAAGTGCTCCCTCTAACTGACCCTTTGCTTCTTCGATCTCATTGCAATTTAAGTTGCCCATGGTACGTTCTCCCCTATCTCACCTGGTGCCACCTTCTCTCCCCTTTATTCCTTGCTTTATATTTGCCCACTTCCAAACTCCTCAAAAGCAAGGTGGTTTACTCTCAGTAAGAAGCCTTCCCCTTATAGACAGGGGCATGACTGCATCATACCCTGTTACAAGTTGCAGTTTCTATAGGCTTGCACCATCACCGGCCTCTCCCGTAAGCAGACCCCCAGTCCCTTACGTTCAGGAGTTTGCCCTTACAGCCCAGTCGCGCACAATAGCACGGGGCCTCCCGTCAATGCGTACGGGATCCTGCAGTGACGCAGAATGTACAGCACGGAAACAGGCCATTCGGCCCATCTGCTCCGCGCTGGTGGTTCTGCTCCACACGAGCCTCCTCCCACCCCCCTCCTCATCTCCCATCAACATATATTTCTATTCCTTTCTCCCTCGTGTTTATCCAGATTCCCCCTCTGCTATTCCCCTCAACTGCTCCCTGTGGTAGCGAGTTCCACATTCTCACCACTCTCTGGGGAAAGAAGTTTCTCCTGAATTCCCGATTGGAATTATCAGTGACTGTCTCATATTGATGGCTCCCTAGTTCCGGTCTCCCCCCACAACAGGAGGAGGCCATTCAGCCCTTCGGGCCTGCTCCAACATTCAATACGATCATGGCTGACCTTCGGCTTCAACTCCACTTTCCCGCCCGCTCCCAATACCGCCATTGCATCCCCTCTCGGAAAATATATCATTCCTCAAAACCCAACTGGGCCGATCGTCTGGACCCGACGCACCTCATTCTCTCTCCGTCTCCTCTCGGCCACGTGGAAGAGTTTGTGAATGCCCAGCGCTGACCTCTGTTTGAACCTCCTGCCGCACATGCCACACTGAAGGGACCAGTCGGCCATGAGGCCGTGTTGATGCTTGGGCAACGGGGAGGGCTGGCTGAGCTCCCGGCCGCAGTCGGGGCGCTTGTAGGGCGGTGTGCCCAGGCGTGCCAGCTGTCGTCGGCAGGGGGCGGCCGGGGGGCAGGGAGACGGGCCGCTGGTCAGGCAGGGGCACGGCCCCTCTCCGCTGTGGGCGCGCAGGTGGCACACCAGGCCGCACGGGTGGGGGGATTCCTTTCCGCAGATGGGGCATCTGAACGGCCGCTGCTCTTCGTGCACCGACAGGTGCCGCTCCAGGTGGGAGTACTGGTTGAAACTCTTGCCGCACTCCGAGCAGATGAAGCAGTCCTCCCAATCCTCGGAGCTCTGCTGACGTTCCCGGTGCTTGGCTCGACTCGGAAGCATCCCCTGCGGCTGAGGGTGGCAGGTGGGCTGGTGACCATCCTCCATTGGGGCTGCAGAGGCTCCTGGGACAGAGAGAGAGAGAGAGAGAGAGACAATGAGATCACTGTCACCGGCTACTGGGGACTCTCTTTATCTTTACTAAAAACGAACCGCATTTCGATAGCATCTTCCACATCCTCAGGACGCCTCAAATCGCAACTGTGAAGGAGGGGGGAGGGAGAGAGAGAGGGAAGGCCTTGCTATGGGATCTTGCTGTGTACAAAACTGCTTGCTACATTTCCTTACAGAGGAAACCCAGGCAAACTGTGAAGATAGTGAGGGCGTGGGGGTGGGGTGGTGGCGGGAAGGGGCAGGCCTTGCTGTGGGATCTTGCTGTGCACAAAAATGTTTGCTACATTTCCTTACAGAGGAAACCCAGGGTAACTGTCGAGATAGTGGGGGGGGGGGGGGGGGGGGTGAGGAGTGGGGGTTGGTGGTGGCGGGAAGGGGCAGGCCTTGCTGTGGGATCTTGCTGTGCACAACATGGCTGCTATCTAACCTGCTCAATGGACCCAGGGTTACTGGGCTGAGCTGCTGGATGAGAGGGGAGGAGATGGTGGTGGAGAACCAGACCCGAGATGACCCTAAAGCGGCGAGACCCCGGCTCCTGGGACCATTTCCCCCCCCCCACCACCCCCCTCTCTTATCCGCCGCCATGTCCACTGACCTCGCCAACCGCGACTCCCTCTCTCTCCCACCCCGGTGACCGCTCCCTGACCGGCAGCCGCGGCGGCCAATCAGCGCCAAGCGCGGGGAGGCGGTACTTCCGCCGGGGGCGGGGCCGGATCCGTGACGCGAGTGCCCAGCCGGCCGACCCCCAGTGCCGGCGCCCGCGCCTGCGCGTCGGCCCCCCCCCCCCCAAGACAAGACGGGGCAAAATATCACCGTTTTGAAATGGACAGACAGCGGCCGTTCCCCTGCCCGCCGGCTCCCCGCCCTGTATTGCGCTCCCGGGAACAGCCGACTGGCGTCTCCGCCTGCGTTAAAACCCACCTTAACGGGCAGTGCCGCAGCGCCTTTAATGTCGGCGATATTACCCATAATCCGCAGCGCCGCTGCAAGCCCCCTATTCCCTCAATGGTGCCCTTGGCCAACAATGAGTGTGGGCATTGGGCAGAGGCGGGGTGGGGAGTGAGAGGGACAGAGAGGCCTCTCACTCACTACTTACAGGGATCAACTCAGATGGAGGTCGCAGGTGGACCGTCCATGTGATAAGGAGCAGGAACTTCCATAAAACCAATGGCTGATCCTCGGCCTCACCTCCACCTTCCTGTCCCATCCCTCGATTCACTTAGTTTCCCCCCCCCCCCCCCTCACCATTCCCCTTCCACCATCCCCACCCCAACTCCCCCCAATCCTAGACTCTCCAGCCAGGAGGAATCAGCCTCCCCAGCAACTAATGGATGGGCGAGGAGACGGGATCGAACAGTCGATATTGGCCAGAAGCAGAGGTGGGGTAGGGGGATGGAATTGGTGGCCGGGAACAGAGTTTACGGAGGGAAGCAAACAGTGGCAATGGCCCAAACAAGCCCACTCCTGCCCAGCGTGACCTGCTGTGCGGCTGCACCCCAACGGCCTCCGAAATCCACCCCTCTCCCACCAACCTCCTGGTCACGGGACGGGATAGAAAGGGACTAACTAAGCGAGATGAAGGAGAATTTATTTTTTAACGCAGCGAGTTGTTGTGATCTGGAACGCGCTGCCTGAAAGGGCGGTGGAAGCAGATTCAATAGTAACTTTCAAAAGGGCAATTGGATAAATACTGGAAGGGGAAAAATGTGCGGGGATGTGGGGGGAAAGAGCAGGGGGTTGGGAAGAGTGGGACTAATTGGATAGCTCTTTCAAAGAGCCAGCACAGGCACGATGGGCCGAATGGACTCCTCCTGCGCTGAACCATTCTATAAAAATATGGAAGCTGTGGTTTAAAGGAGAACAGAGGTGATATAACAGACGCTCCGATCTCTGCTACCATTTTATTGAAAGGATGATCCCACCTGACATCTCTGAGCCTTGAGCAACAACAGCAATCTGCATTTATGTAGTGTCTTTAACAGAGCAAAAAGTTCCAAGGCACTTCACAACAGTGTTATCAATAAAAAAAAAATTCAACCCCGGGCCACGTAACGAGATATTGGGGACAGGCAACCAAAGAGGTCGGTTTTATGGAGTGTCTTAAAGGAGGAGAGAGGGAGAGGGAGAGAGACAGGTGGAGAGGTTCAGGGAGGGAATTTCAGAGCTTAGGGCCCCAGGCAGCTGAAGGCACGGCCGCCAATGGTGGAGCGATGGGAATCGGGGTGGGCAAGAGGGCGGAATTGGAGGAGCGCAGAGATCTCAGAGGGTTGTGAGGATTGGAGGAGGTGACAGAGATAGGGAGGGAGGCGAGGAGGCGCTGGGGGAACTGAGTTTGTGGCAGGGACGGAAGACAATGGCTTGTTTTATTGGATGCCAGACAAGCAGTCAGACAACTCGGAGACAGGTCGAGAAGAGGTGGTGGTGAGGTAGAGCTGGGTGCTGTCAGCGGACATGGGGGAACAGCTTTGCACTGAGACTTGATCAAAGCCTGGCTCAGTGACCTTGACAGAGGTAAGGAGGTGGAGAAAGGGGAAAGCCAAACCTTTGCGACTTCAGTCATGTCGGTCGCTGCAGCAGTGCCGATGACCGCAAGAGTAGAACATCTGGCAAAGACCTCAATCCATAGAAACAGAGCAAGTTCCGAAATGAATAGGAGAGAAAGAACAGACCCATTTTTTATCTGGCTCTTTCGGGCAGAAGCCTTTTCACCTTTCAATCTAACCGTGCTACCTGGAGACTTACTGGGGTCATGAGGTAGGGGTTAGAGGGGACACTGCTGGTTGGAGGAATCCCTGGAGGTTTGATCACATGACATTCTGACCATGTGACATCTGATCATGTGATGTCATCAAGAATGCGAGGACCTAATGTAAATTTACAGCATTTTGTGCAGAGGGAGCTTTACTCTGTATCGAACCCCGTTTTTTTTTTAAGGTGGCCTTTATACCCCAGGCCCCTTTTATATTTTTCACATCGAGGGGCCCCTCCGCTCCGGGTGCCCAAAGATCAGGAGCGTGGGACTGAAGTGCAGCCAGAATTTGAGGAGCAGCCCCTTCAGATACTCAAAGAGGGGCTGCAACCTCACACACTCTGTATAAACGTGGAACACGGACTCGTCCAGGCCGCAGAAAGTACAGGCGGCCTGGGAGTCCGTGAACCAACTTAAAAGTCTATTGCACGGGACTGCCCTGTGCAGCACCCTCCATCCCAGGTCCCCAATGTAAAGGGGGAAGACTCCCGCGTAGAGAGACCTCCATCGGGGTTTCCCCTCGCCGCCAGATGGCAACGCGGACCGCCAGGGCGTGTCCGGCCGGCTGACGAGGGCGAGGAAGTGGAGAGTGTGCAGGAGCAGCCCGTACAGGAAACCCCTCCGCGCCGATTGGAATGGCACGGAGGGCATTTCCGAGAGGCGGCTCGGGTTGTGCGGGACCGGCTCCCGAGGAGGGTTTCGGGGCCTGGGTCCGATGAGCAGTTCCGGCCGAGCGGGGGTCAGCTCGGCCGGGATCGCTCCGCACTCCCGAGCCCCCTCGCCTCCCGCAGTGAGGGGCGTCCCGGGGGTTTCAGCTACTCCTCCGCCCGCCGGACCGTCCCTGGAGTCGGCCACCCGGACAGCCGAGGCGCTCACCTCCGCCAGCGGGGGAGCGCCCTGACTGGAGGCGACCATGTTCCAGACTCGGAAAAGATCCCGGTAAAAGACAGGCAACTCCCTCAGAGAGGCGCGGCTAACGGACTCCACCGGGAGCTGCGTGTCGTCTTGAAGGCAGTGACACTGGCGGAAAAAATACGTCGCCAGCGCACACCATCTGGGAGGACGCTCGACGTGCAGGTATCTCTGCAGGGTCCGAAGGCGGAGAGTCGCAGCCTGGGTGCGGACGCACACCAGCGACTGACCGCCCTCCTCAATCAGGAGACTCAGGACCGCGGCAGAGACCCAGTGTTTCCTCTTGCCCCAGAAGAAATCGACGAGTTTCTTCTGGATCTTGGTGGCAAATACAGGGGGCGGGGCCAAAGTGACCAACCGGTACCACAGCATGGAGGCCACCAGTTGGTTTATGACCAACACTCGGCCCCTGTAGGAAAGCACTCGGAGCAGTCCTGTCCAGCGCCCCAGCCGAGCGGTGACTTTCGCCTCCAACTCCTGCCAGTTTGCCGGCCAGGCTTCCTCAGCGGGGCTAAGGTGGACTCCCAGATAGAGGAGGTGCGTGGTGCTCCACGCAAAAGGTGTCATCTCCTCCGGCAGGGAGTCCACCCGCCACTGACCAACCAGGAGTCCGGAACATTTCTCCCAATCGATCCTCGCGGAGGACGCGGCAGAAAAGGTCTGTTGGCAGTCGCGCATCCTCCGCAAGTCAATGGGATCTGTGATTGCGAGGAGCACGTCGTCGGCGTAAGCCGAGAGGACGACCCGCATGGCCGGCTCGCGCAGAGCCAATCCCGTCAACCTCCTGCGAAGCAGGCACAGGAAGGGCTCCACGCAGATGGTATACAATTGGCCGGACATGGGGCATCCCTGACGCACTCCTCTCCCAAAGCGAAGGGGCGCCGTCAAGGACCCGTTAACTTTGACTAGACACTCTGCGGCGGCGTATAAAAGTGGGCCGTCTCCTCACCTCCCTCTCAATGCGACTGATCTCGGCTTCCCGCCTCTTGGTCGACTCCTTCGTGTACTCCTGACAGAAGACGCGGATGTGAGTCTTGCCCACATCCCACCATCGCCTCAAGGAGGGGAAGCCCCCCTGCTTCCTTCTCCAGTCGGCCCAGAATCGATAGAACGGGTCCCGAAATCGCTCGTCCTCCAGCAGTCGGTTGTTAAAGTGCCAGTACGCGGACCCCACCCGCATGCGGATCGGAGTGAACTCCGCCCACACCAGGCGGTGGTCCGAGCACGGCACCAGCCGCATGGAGGCCGCCGAAACGCGGGAGACGTACGCCTGCGAAATGTAGAGGCGGTCGATTCGGGACCCCCCTCCTCCAGACCTCCACGTGAAGGCGCTGGAGTCGGGATGGAGATTCCGCCAGACGTCCACCAAGTTAAGGGAGCTGATCAGTCCCCTCAACTTCTCCACCGACGCTTGGCCGCGCTGGGGACCGGAGCGATCCCCCACCTCAAGGGTGCAGTTAAAATCCCCCCCGAGGATGATGCACTCGCCGCTATCGATGGAGCTCAAGAGAGCGGACACTTCTTCAAAGAAGCGCGCTTGCAACGCGCCGGGCCTGGGCGCGTACACGTTCACAAAGTGGAGCGGCACGCTACCCAGGCGAACGGCGAGGTGGAGCAAGCGGCCCGGCACTAGCTCCTTGACCCCCAAGATCTCCGGCTGAAAAGTCGGGGCCAACAAGATAGCCACCCCACTAGAAATAGGGGTGAGGTGACTCATGTAGACCCCACCCTGCCACTCCAGGAGCCAGGTGGCTTCGTCTCCCGGAACGGTGTGGGTTTCCTGCAGAAAACTCACCGCGTATCTCCCTTCCCCAAGGACTGAGAGATTGTGAAATCTGCGGTGAGACTCCCTGCTGCCGTTGATGTTGAGGCTGGCTATGGTTATCTTCATGTCAAAGGTACTTAAAACCCGTCACAAACACCTCACTGTGAGGAGGGAGTGGAAGTGCACCTGGCCTTCCACTCCCCCAGCAACCCATTGAGGAACACATTAAACCGGCGCCTCTCAACCAGTTTCACGTCCGCGCGCTTGCCCGCTATCTTAAGGGCAGCACGGACGGACTGGATGATCAGCGCCAGATTCGACCAGCGGTCGAGGGCCAGCTGAACTTTATTGTGGCAGCCCCTGCAAACCGCGAGGAAATCCCGGAGTTCTGCCGTGGAGATGAGAGGAGAGTCGGTGGGAGGTACGAGGGACTCCACCACCTCACTGGCGATGGAATCAAGATCATCCTCCGTGCCCCGCACCGAATCCCCATCCTCCTCCGGGTCGTCACCACCAGCGGCCGACACGCCCACCGCACACTGTGGGGCGGACGTCCCGGCCACGCCAGCTGGTCCCGCCTCCGTCACGATCCCACCCCCAGGATCGATGACGGAGGAGTCCTCTCTGGGTTCTATTGTGAAACTGGAGCCTGTAGGCACCAGCAGTCCAGGACCCCCCTCCACCTCCGTCCCCAGGCCAATGAGTGGTCCAGGGGAGACAGAAGTTCCCGACTCCGGAAATCCAGCCGGAGCCGAGACCGGAGGCGGCGAGAGGAGGCCATCTCCCGCTCCGCCAGCACCCACAGGCCCAGCAGATGGTGCAGCATTCTCGGTTATAACCGGGTCAGGTGTCTCCTGGTTGGTGGTGGACTCCGGCCGGGAGGGCCGACCCTCTGGGGCCGCACCCTCCCCTTCACTCAGGGCACCCAACCCAGTAGCAGTGGCAGAATGGGCGGCGTCCCCAGGCTCCCCCACCACAAGCAGGGCCCCACTTACTCCTTCAGGAGGGGCTTCAAGTACCGGGGCCTTCCCCTCCCCTCCATCCTGAGGAATAGGGTGCTCCTGCCTGGACTTTGTAGCCTTGATGGTGGCGGTAGGGGAAACCTGGGGACCCGAAACAGGAGACAGCTCCCCTCCAACAGATGGGCCCTGCGCCTCAGGGCCCCTTGTTAGCTCTGTGGAGGGGTGCCTTCTCCTCTTTTTCGCACTGGGGCGCAGAGGCTCAGAGACCTCCATGTCATCAGCGGCCTCCGCCTCCGCACCTTCCTTTTTAGTCACCCTTGGCCTGACCCCAGCCCTGGGACAGGTGGATTCCGTGAGAACGGGCTTTGGGCTGAGCTCAGGCTCGGGTTGTTTCAATGTGTCCAGGGGACGCGCCTCTTGATGTTTCTTTTGCCTCCGCGTCTTCCTTCCACTCGGATGGGCACGCCCCCCCCCCCGCTGGAGGCTGTGAAAACCACAGCCTCCGGAACTGACTGAGCGGTGTCTGTTGGATGTGTGGGGGGAGTGGGAGGACCCTGGACCGCCGAGGTGGAGCTGGCGGCCGGGAGGTTGGGGCATTTCTTACGAACATGCCCCACCCCCTTGTAGACGTGGCACCGCGCCCCATCCGAGGTCCAAAAGACGCGGTAGGCCGTCCCCTGGAACTCCACATTAAATTGGCCTTCCGCGTCCTCCTCCCGCGCCAGCTGCATAAATAACTGGCGGCGGAAGGAGTAGACATGTTGGAGGCTGTGTTCCCGAAGACCAAGCCGGACTGGGGTGATCCCCGACCTCACCTCCCCCAGATGGTGCAGGTGGGGAAGGAGGAGCTCACTGGGAATAAAGGGCGGGACGTTTGATAACATTATCCGATGCGCAGTGGCCCCTAGAGGGTCCACCGGCAGGAAAGTCCCACCCACAGTGAGCCCTTTACTCAGGGCCAGGGACACCGCCCGCTCGGTCTTCAGGAAGAACACAGCCTTCCTGTACATTTTTGAGGCTGCCACAATGGCCGAGGGGCCGACAACCTCGGCCATTGCCTTTACACAGGCCTCTATAGACATATTGGGGTGGGGATAGCTCATGGTTTGAAGTAATGAATCTAAAAGGTGACGGGGTCACACGGGTGGCCACAGAGGCTACAGCCGCATAGGTATGAGAGGGCCCCGCCACCGGTGATGATGGGCTTGCCATGGCTCAAGAGCCGAACCCACCCCCAATTTACAGGCAAGCAAACAAACAAACAAAGAAACCAACTAGGAGGTTTGGGGAGAGGCTGAGGGTATACAGGAAATGGGAAAGACAGGCTGCAAGCGATGACTTTGCTTTTTTTCCCCTTAAAGGGTGGTGCTCAGAGCACTGTAAACACTTCTGGTCTTCCGGTCTTCTGGTTGTGGGAGGTGTCTTCACCTGGGTCAGCTGAAGCTGCCCAGGCACTATCTATCCCCTTCTGTCTCTATTAGCCAGGCAGCTTCAGCTGACTCAGGCTGGGCAATTGGGGTGGGGAGGGAGCTTCCCTGCAACTTTAGTGCAACTGCACAGCTCCCTGCAGAATTGTATAGCCCCCACCCCTTGTTCTTCTGGCCTCTTCCACCTCCCACAACAGTCCAAATGAAATGAGTCTGGTGCTCAAACCCCACCTCGAAATACAGGCTTATTCCAAAAGTCTTTCCTCCTCTGCAGCAAATGTTGAAAGTTTTTGCAGTTTCTCCTCAGCTCTCCCTCTCCAGCAGCACCTCCAGCAACTGACTGCAGCACTGTCAGCTGCACCTCCTTGAGGCACACAGCACTCAGTATTCCCAATCACAGAGGAGCCAATCCCTGTTTTTTTTTTTATCTAACCCCCGTTTTTTTTTGACAGTGTAGAGGGAGCTTTACTCTGTATCTAACCCCGTTTTTTTTTATCTAACCCCGTTTTTTTTTATGTCGAGGGGGCCTTTATTCCTCAGGCCCCCTTTATATACACACTTATATTTTTTAAATAACTTTATTAAAACCAGATAAAGAAACAAAAACTCAAATTAAAATGCCATTCTCGGCGTCAACAATGCACTCCAGTCCCTGCGGTGCCCACCGGTCGCGGAAGGCCTCAAGCGTACCGGCGGACACCGCATGCTCCTTTTCCAGGGACACCCGGGCGCGAACGTAACCGCGGAAGAGGGGCAGGCAATCGGGGAGGACGGACCCCCCGACGGCCCGCAACCTGGACCTGTGAATTGCCACCTTGGCCAGGCCCAGGAGCAGACCGACGAGGAGATCCTCCTCCCGGCCCAAGCCCCTCCGCACCGGGTGCCCAAAGATCAGGAGCGTGGGACTGAAGTGCAGCCAGAATTTGAGGAGCAGCCCCTTCAGATACTCAAAGAGGGGCTGCAACCTCGCACACTCCGTATAAACGTGGAACACGGACTCGTCCAGGCCGCAGAAAGTACAGGTGGCCTGGGAGTTCGTGAACCTACTTAAAAGCCTATTGCACGGGACTGCTCTGTGCAGCACCCTCCAGCCCAGGTCCCCGATGTAAAGGGGGAAGACTCCCACGTAGAGAGACCTCCATCGGGGTTTCCCCTCGCCGCCAGATGGCAACGCGGACCGCCAGGGCGTGTCCAGCCGGCTGACGAGGGCGAGGAAGTGGAGAGTGTGCAGGAGCAGCCCATACAGGAAACCCCTCCGCGCCGATTGGAATGGCACGGAGGGCATTTCCGAGAGGCGGATCGGGTTGTGTGGGACCGGCTCCCGAGGAGGGTTTCGGGGCCTGGGTCCGATGAGCAGTTCCGGCCGAGCGGGGGGTCAGCTCGGCCGGGATCGCTCCGCACTCCCGAGCCCCCTCGCCAGCCGCAGTGAGGGGCGTCCCGGGGGTTTCGGCTACTCCTCCACCCGCCGGACCATCCCCGGAGTCGGCCGCCCGGACAGCTGAGGCGCTCTCCTCCGCCGGCGGGGGAGCGCCCTGACTGGAGGCGACCATGTTCGCAGACTCGGAAAAGATCCTGGTAAAAGACAGGCAACTCCCTCAGAGAGGCGCGGCTAACGGACTCCACCGGGAGCTGCGTGTCGTCTTGAAGGCAGTGACACCGGCGGAATCTAACCCCGTGCTGTACCTGTCCTGGGAGTATTTGATGGGGACAGTGTAGAGGGAGCTTTACTCTGTATCTAACCCCATGCTGTACCTGTCCTGGGAGTATTTGATGGGGACAGTGCAGAGGCAGGTTGAACAAAAAGGGAGGTGTGCAAACTGAAGCTGGTTTGTGACTTAAAGCGAGAAACACAAAAGTGTGACATGGTGAGGGAGTGTTGCACTGTCGGAGAGTCAGTACTGAGAGAGTGCTGCACTGTCGGAGAGTCAGTACTGAGGGAGTGTTGCACTGTCGGAGAGTCAGTACTGAGGGAGTGCTGCACTGTCGGAGAGTCAGTACTGAGGGAGTGTTGCACTGTCGGAGAGTCAGTACTGAGGGAGTGCTGCACTGTCGGAGAGTCAGTACTGAGGGAGTGCTGCACTGTCAGAGGGTCAGTACTGAGGGAGTGCTGCACTGTCAGAGGGTCAGTACTGAGGGAGTGCCGCACTGTCGGAGGGTCAGTACTGAGGGAGTGCTGCACTGTCGTGTGGTCAGCACTGAGGGAGTGCTGCACTGTCGGAGGGTCAGTACTGAGGGAGTGCTGCACTGTCAGACGGTCAGTACTGAGGGAGCGCTGCACTGTCGGAGGGTCAGTACCGAGGGAGTGCTGCACTGTCGGAGGGTCAGTACTGAGGGAGTGCTGCACTGTCAGACGGTCAGTACTGAGGGAGCGCTGCACTGTCGGAGGGTCAGTACTGTGGGAGCACTGCACTCAGAGGGTCAGTACTGAGGGAGTGCTGCACTGTCGGAGCGTCAGTACTGAGGGAGTGCCGCACTGTCGGAGGGTCAGTACTGAGAGAGTGCTGCACTGCCAGAGGGTCAGTACTGAGGGAGCGCTGCACTCAGAGGGTCAGTACTGAGGGAGTGCTGCACTGTCGGAGGGTCAGTACTGAGGGAGCGCTGCACTGTCAGAGGGTCAGTACTGAGGGAGTGCCGCACTGTCGGAGCGTCAGTACTGAGGGAGTGCCGCACTGTCGGAGCGTCAGTACTGAGGGAGTGCCGCACTGTCAGAGGGTCAGTACTGAGGGAGTGCTGCACTGTCGGAGGGTCAGTACTGAGCGAGTGCCACACTGTCGGGGGGTCAGTACTGAGGGAGTGCCGCACTGTCAGAGGGTCAGTACTGAGGGAGTGCTGCACTGTTGGAGGGTCAGTACTGTGGCAGCACTGCACTGTAGGAGGGTCAGTACTGAGGGAGTGCCGCACTGTCAGAGGGTCAGTACTGAAGGAGTGCTGCACTGTCGTGTGGTCAGCACTGAGGGAGCGCTGCACTGTCAGAGGGTCAGTACTGAGGGAGCGCTGCACTGTCAGAGGGTCAGTACTGAGGGAGTGCTGCACTGTCGGAGGGTTAGTACTGAGGGAGGGCTGCACTCAGAGGGTCAGTACTGAGAGAGTGCTGCACTGTCAGAGGGTCAGTACTGAGGGTGCGCTGCACTCAGAGGGTCAGTACTGAGGGAGTGCTGCACTGTCGGAGGGTCAGTACTGAGGCAGCGCTGCACTCAGAGGGTCAGTACTGAGGGAGTGCCGCACTATCGGAGGGTCAGTACTGAGGGAGTGCTGCACTGTCAGACGGTCAGTACTGAGGGAGTGCTGCACTGTCGGTGGGTCAGTACTGAGGGAGTGCTGCACTGTCGGAGGGTCAGTACTGAGGGAGTGCTGCACTGTCGGAGGGTCAGTACTGAGGGAGTGCTGCACTGTCAGACGGTCAGTACTGAGGGAGTGCTGCACTGTCGGTGGGTCAGTACTGAGGGAGTGCTGCATTGTCGGAGGGTCAGTACTGAGGGAGTGCCGCACTGTTGAAGGGTCAGTACTGAGAGAGTGCTGCACTGTCAGAGGGTCAGTACTGAGGGAGCGCTGCACTCAGAGGGTCAGTACTGAGAGAGTGCTGCAATGTCGGAGTTCAGCACTGAGGGAGTGCCGCACTGTTGGAGGGTCAGTACTGAGAGAGTGCTGCACTGTCAGAGCATCAGTACTGAGGGAGCGCTGCACTCAGAGGGTCAGTACTGAGGGAGTGCTGCACTGTCGGAGGGTCAGTACTGAGGGAGTGCCGCACTGTCGGAGGGTCAGTACTGAGAGAGTGCTGCACTGTCAGAGGGTCAGTACTGAGGGAGCGCTGCACTCAGAGGGTCAGTACTGAGGGAGTGCTGCACTGTCGGAGGGTCAGTACTGAGGGAGCGCTGCACTCAGAGGGTCAGTACTGAGAGAGTGCTGCACTGTCGGAGGGTCAGTACTGAGGGAGTGCCGCACTGTTGGAGGGTCAGTACTGAGAGAGTGCTGCACTGTCAGAGGGTCAGTACTGAGGGAGCGCTGCACTCAGAGGGTCAGTACTGAGGGAATGCTGCACTGTTGGAGGGTCAGTACTGAGGGAGCGCTGCACTCAGAGGGTCAGTACTGAGAGAGTGCTGCACTGTCAGAGGGTCAGTACTGAGGGTGCGCTGCACTCAGAGGGTCAGTACTGAGGGAGTGCCGCACTGTCGGAGGGTCAGTACTGAGGGAGTGCTGCAGTGTCGGAGGATCAGTACTGAGAGAGTGCCGCACTGTCGGAGGGTCAGTACTGAGTGAGTGCTGCACTGTCGGAGGGTCAGCACTGAGGGAGTGCTGCACTGTCGGAGGGTCAGTACCGAGGGTGTGCTGCACTGTCGGAGGGTCAGTACTGAGGGAGTGCCGCATTGTCAGAGGGTCAGTACTGAGGATGTGCTGCAGTGTCTGAGAGTCAGTACTGAGGGAGTGCTGCACTGTCAGAGGGTCAGTACTGAGGGAGTGCTGCACTGTCGGAGCGTCAGTACTGAGGGAGTGCCGCACTGTCGGAGGGTCAGTACTGAGGGAGTGCCTCACTGTCAGAGGGTCAGTACTGAGGGAGTTCTGCACTGTCGTGTGGTCAGCACTGAGGGAGTGCTGCACTGTCGGAGGGTCAGTACTGAGGGAGTGCTGCACTGTCAGACGGTCAGTACTGAGGGAGCGCTGCACTGTCGGAGGGTCAGTACCGAGGGAGTGCTGCACTGTCGGAGGGTCAGTACTGAGGGAGTGCTGCACTGTCAGACGGTCAGTACTGAGGGAGCGCTGCACTGTCGGAGGGTCAGTACTGTGGGAGCACTGCACTCAGAGGGTCAGTACTGAGGGAGTGCTGCACTGTCGGAGGGTCAGTACTGAGGGAGTGCCGCACTGTCGGAGGGTCAGTACTGAGAGAGTGCTGCACTGTCAGAGGGTCAGTACTGAGGGAGCGCTGCACTCAGAGGGTCAGTACTGAGGGAGTGCTGCACTGTCGGAGGGTCAGTACTGAGGGAGCGCTGCACTCAGAGGGTCAGTACTGAGAGAGTGCTGCACTGTCAGAGGGTCAGTACTGAGGGAGCGCTGCACTCAGAGGGTCAGTACTGAGGGAGTGCCGCACTGTCGGAGGGTCAGTACTGAGGGAGTGCCGCACTGTCGGAGGGTCAGTACTGAGAGAGTGCTGCACTGTCAGAGGGTCAGTACTGAGGGAGCGCTGCACTCAGAGGGTCAGTACTGAGGGAGTGCTGCACTGTCGGAGGGTCAGTACTGAGGGAGCGCTGCACTCAGAGGGTCAGTACTGAGAGAGTGCTGCACTGTCAGAGGGTCAGTACTGAGGGTGCGCTGCACTCAGAGGGTCAGTACTGAGGGAGTGCCGCACTGTCGGAGGGTCAGTACTGAGGGAGTGCTGCAGTGTCGGAGGATCAGTACTGAGAGAGTGCCGCACTGTCGGAGGGTCAGTTCTGAGGGAGCGCTGCACTCAGAGTGTCAGTACTGAGGGAGTGCCGCACCGTCGGAGGGTCAGTACTGAGGGAGTGCTGCACTGTCAGAGGGTCAGTACTGAGGGAATGCCGCATTGTCGGAGGGTCAGTTCTGAGGGAGCGCTGCACTGTCAGAGGGTCAGTACTGAGGGAGTGCTGCACTGTCAGAGGGTCAGTACTGAGTGAGTGCTGCACTGTCAGAGGGTCAGTACTGAGGGAGCGCTGCACTCAGAGGGTCAATACTGAGGGAGCGCCGCACTGTCGGAGGGTCAGTACTGAGGGAGTGCTGCACTGTCAGAGGGTCAGTACTGAGGGAGAGCTGCACTGTCAAAAGGTCAGTACTGAGGGAGAGCTGCACTGTCAGAGGGTCAGTACTGAGGGAGCGCTGCACTCAGAGGGTCAGTACTGAGGGAGTGCTGCACTGTCGGAGGGTCAGTACTGAGGGAGCGCTGCACTCAGAGGGTCAGTACTGAGGGAGTGCCGCACTGCCGGAGAGTCAGTTCTGAGGGAGCGCTGCACTCAGAGGGTCAGTACTGAGGGAGTGCTGCACTGTCGGAGGGTCAGTACTGAGGGAGAGCTGCACTGTCGGAGGGTTAGTACTGAGGGAGCGCTGCACTCAGAGGGTCAGTACTGAGGGAGTGCCGCACTGTCGGAGGGTCAGTACTGAGGGAGCGCTGCACTCAGAGGGTCAGTACTGAGGGAGTGCCGCACTGTCGGAGGGTCAGTACTGAGGGAGCGCTGCACTCAGAGGGTCAGTACTGAGGGAGTGCTGCACTGTCGGAGGGTCAGTACTGAGGCAGCGCTGCACTCAGAGGATCAGTACTGAGGGAGTGCTGCACTGTCGGAGGGTCAGTACTGAGGCAGCGCTGCACTCAGAGGGTCAGTACTGAGGGAGTGCCGCACTATCGGAGTGTCAGTTCTGAGGGAGCGCTGCACGGTTGGAGGGTTAGTACTGAGGGAGTGCTGCACTGTCGGAGGTCAGTACTGAGGGAGTGCCGCACTGTCGGAGGGTCAGTACTGAGGGAGTGCCGCACTGTCGGAGGGTCAGTACTGAGAGAGTGCTGCACTGTCAGAGGGTCAGTACTGAGGGAGCGCTGCACTCAGAGGGTCAGTACTGAGGGAGTGCTGCACTGTCAGAGGGTCAGTACTGAGGGTGCGCTGCACTCAGAGGGTCAGTACTGAGGGAGTGCCGCACTGTCGGAGGGTCAGTACTGAGGGAGTGCTGCAGTGTCGGAGGATCAGTACTGAGAGAGTGCCGCACTGTCGGAGGGTCAGTTCTGAGGGAGCGCTGCACTCAGAGTGTCAGTACTGAGGGAGTGCCGCACCGTCGGAGGGTCAGTACTGAGGGAGCGCTGCACTGTCAGAGGGTCAGTACTGAGGGAGTGCTGCACTGTCAGAGGGTCAGTACTGAGTGAGTGCTGCACTGTCAGAGGGTCAGTACTGAGGGAGCGCTGCACTCAGAGGGTCAATACTGAGGGAGTGCCGCACTGTCGGAGGGTCAGTACTGAGGGAGTGCTGCACTGTCAGAGGGTCAGTACTGAGGGAGAGCTGCACTGTCAAAAGGTCAGTACTGAGGGAGAGCTGCACTGTCAGAGGGTCAGTACTGAGGGAGCGCTGCACTCAGAGGGTCAGTACTGAGGGAGTGCTGCACTGTCGGAGGGTCAGTACTGAGGGAGCGCTGCACTGTCAGAGGGTCAGTACTGAGGGAGTGCTGCACTGTCAGAGGGTCAGTACTGAGTGAGTGCTGCACTGTCAGAGGGTCAGTACTGAGGGAGCGCTGCACTCAGAGGGTCAATACTGAGGGAGCGCCGCACTGTCGGAGGGTCAGTACTGAGGGAGTGCTGCACTGTCAGAGGGTCAGTACTGAGGGAGAGCTGCACTGTCAAAAGGTCAGTACTGAGGGAGAGCTGCACTGTCAGAGGGTCAGTACTGAGGGAGCGCTGCACTCAGAGGGTCAGTACTGAGGGAGTGCTGCACTGTCGGAGGGTCAGTACTGAGGGAGCGCTGCACTCAGAGGGTCAGTACTGAGGGAGTGCCGCACTGCCGGAGAGTCAGTTCTGAGGGAGCGCTGCACTCAGAGGGTCAGTACTGAGGGAGTGCTGCACTGTCGGAGGGTCAGTACTGAGGGAGAGCTGCACTGTCGGAGGGTTAGTACTGAGGGAGCGCTGCACTCAGAGGGTCAGTACTGAGGGAGTGCCGCACTGTCGGAGGGTCAGTACTGAGGGAGCGCTGCACTCAGAGGGTCAGTACTGAGGGAGTGCCGCACTGTCGGAGGGTCAGTACTGAGGGAGCGCTGCACTCAGAGGGTCAGTACTGAGGGAGTGCTGCACTGTCGGAGGGTCAGTACTGAGGCAGCGCTGCACTCAGAGGATCAGTACTGAGGGAGTGCTGCACTGTCGGAGGGTCAGTACTGAGGCAGCGCTGCACTCAGAGGGTCAGTACTGAGGGAGTGCCGCACTATCGGAGTGTCAGTTCTGAGGGAGCGCTGCACGGTTGGAGGGTTAGTACTGAGGGAGTGCTGCACTGTCGGAGGTCAGTACTGAGGGAGTGCCGCACTGTCGGAGGGTCAGTACTGAGGGAGTGCCGCACTGTCGGAGGGTCAGTACTGAGAGAGTGCTGCACTGTCAGAGGGTCAGTACTGAGGGAGCGCTGCACTCAGAGGGTCAGTACTGAGGGAGTGCTGCACTGTCAGAGGGTCAGTACTGAGGGTGCGCTGCACTCAGAGGGTCAGTACTGAGGGAGTGCCGCACTGTCGGAGGGTCAGTACTGAGGGAGTGCTGCAGTGTCGGAGGATCAGTACTGAGAGAGTGCCGCACTGTCGGAGGGTCAGTTCTGAGGGAGCGCTGCACTCAGAGTGTCAGTACTGAGGGAGTGCCGCACCGTCGGAGGGTCAGTACTGAGGGAGCGCTGCACTGTCAGAGGGTCAGTACTGAGGGAGTGCTGCACTGTCAGAGGGTCAGTACTGAGTGAGTGCTGCACTGTCAGAGGGTCAGTACTGAGGGAGCGCTGCACTCAGAGGGTCAATACTGAGGGAGTGCCGCACTGTCGGAGGGTCAGTACTGAGGGAGTGCTGCACTGTCAGAGGGTCAGTACTGAGGGAGAGCTGCACTGTCAAAAGGTCAGTACTGAGGGAGAGCTGCACTGTCAGAGGGTCAGTACTGAGGGAGCGCTGCACTCAGAGGGTCAGTACTGAGGGAGTGCTGCACTGTCGGAGGGTCAGTACTGAGGGAGCGCTGCACTCAGAGGGTCAGTACTGAGGGAGTGCCGCACTGCCGGAGAGTCAGTTCTGAGGGAGCGCTGCACTCAGAGGGTCAGTACTGAGGGAGTGCTGCACTGTCGGAGGGTCAGTACTGAGGGAGAGCTGCACTGTCGGAGGGTTAGTACTGAGGGAGCGCTGCACTCAGAGGGTCAGTACTGAGGGAGTGCCGCACTGTCAGAGGGTCAGTACTGAGGGAGCGCTGCACTCAGAGGGTCAGTACTGAGGGAGTGCCGCACTGTCGGAGGGTCAGTACTGAGGGAGCGCTGCACTCAGAGGGTCAGTACTGAGGGAGTGCTGCACTGTCGGAGGGTCAGTACTGAGGCAGCGCTGCACTCAGAGGATCAGTACTGAGGGAGTGCTGCACTGTCGGAGGGTGAGTACTGAGGCAGCGCTGCACTCAGAGGGTCAGTACTGAGGGAGTGCTGCACTCAGAGGGTCAGTACTGAGGGAGTGCTGCACTGTCGGAGGGTCAGTACTGAGGCAACGCTGCACTCAGAGGGTCAGTACTGATGGAGCCCTGCAGTGTCGGCGCTGCTGTCTTTCAGCTGAGGCATTAAACCGAGGCCCCGTCTGCCCCTCTCAGGTGGATGTAAAAGATCCCACGGCTGCTATTGGAAGAAGAGCCGGGGGGAGTTCTCCCCAGTGTCTTGGGTCAATATCTATCCCTCAAACAACAACACTTAAAAAAACTGATGATCTGGATTGTTCTGGCCGGGCGCGACAGCCTCTTCCTCGGTGTCTGACGGTCTCCATTTGCTGCCCTTCCCGAACGGCCCTTGACAACTCAGCGGCTTGCTCGGCCATCTCTGAGGGCAGTTATGAGTCGACCACAGACCAGGCTGCGGGTCTGGAGTCACATGTCGGCCAGACCGGGTGAGGACGGCAGATTTCCTTCCCTGAAAAGGACGTGAGTGAACCAGGTGGAGTCTTTAACGACAATCGATGATAGTTTCATGGCCCCAGCACTGAGACTAGCTTT
This sequence comes from Heterodontus francisci, assembly GCF_036365525.1. Lineage (NCBI taxonomy): Eukaryota > Metazoa > Chordata > Chondrichthyes > Heterodontiformes > Heterodontidae > Heterodontus > Heterodontus francisci. Next base: position 9,757,523 of record NC_090416.1, on the reverse strand, counting down.
CAATGCCAGATTTTTATGAATCAATTACACTTATTAATGAATTGAATTTCAATTCCACCAACTGTCGTGGTGGGATTCGAAACCGTGTCCCCAGGGCATTAGCCTGGGCCTCTGGAAGACTAGTTCAGTGATATCACCAGCATCCAATTAAATACATTCCTTGGTCCTGTCTTCACAAAGGAGGACACAAATTACCTCCCAGAAATATTGGGGAACATAGGGTCTAGTGAGAAGGAGGAGCTGCATGAAATCAGTATTAGTCGGGAAATGGTGTTGGGGAAATTGATGGGATTCAAGGCCGATAAATCCCCAGGGCCTGATAATCCACATCCCAGAGTACTTAAGGAAGTGGCCCTAGAAATAGTAGATGCATTGCTGGTCATTTTTTCAAGTTCTACAGACTCTGGAACAGTTCCAACGGATTGGAGGGTAGCTAATGTAACCCCACTATTTAAAAAAGGAGGTAGAGAGAAAACAGGGAATTATAGACCAGTCAGCCTGACATCAGTAGTGGGGAATTTTCTAGAGTCCATTATAAAAGATGTAACAGCAGAGCACTTGTACAACAGTGACAGGATCGGACAAAGTCAATTTGGATTTACGAAAGGGAAATCATGCTTGACAAATCTACTGGAATTTTTTGAGTATGTTACTCGTAGAATAGATAAGGGAGAACCAGTGGATGTGGTGTATTTGGACTTTCAGAAGGCTTTCGATAAGGTCCCACATAAGAGATTAGCATGCAAAATTAAAGCACATGGGATTGGGGGTAAGGTACTGACATGGATAGAGAACTGGTTGGCAGGCAGGAAACAAAGAGTAGGAATAAACGGGTCTTTTTCTGAATGACAGGCAGTGACTAGTGGGGTACCGTAGGGATCGGTGCTAGGATCCCAGCTATTCACAATATATATTAATGATTTAGATGAGGGAATTAAATGTAACATCCAAGTTTGCAGATGACACAAAGCTGGGTGGGAGTGTGAATTGTGAGGAGGTTGCAGAGAGGCTTCAGGGTGATTTGGACAGGTTGAGTGAGTGGGCAAATACATGGCAGATGCAGTATAATGTGGATAAATGTGAGGTTATCCACTTTGGTAGCAAAAACAGAAAGGCAGATTATTATCTGAACGGCGATAGATTGGGAAAGGGGGAGGTGCAACGAGACCTGGGTGCCCTTGTGCACCAGTCACTGAAAGTAAACATGCAGGTGCAGCAGGCAGTTAAGAAGGCAAATGGTATGTTGGCCTTCATAGCGAGAGGATTTGGGTACAGGAGCAAGGATGTCTTGCTGCAATTATACAAGGCCTTGGTGAGACCACATCTGGAGCATTGTGTGCAGTTTTGATCTCCTTATCTGAAGGAGGATGTTCTTGCTATGGAGGGAGTGCAGCGAAGGTTTACCAGACTGATTCCTGGGATGGCAGGACTGACGTATAAAGAGAGATTGGGTCGATTAGGCTTGTGTTCACTAGAGTTCAGAAGAGTGAGGGGGGGATCTCATAGAAACCTACAAAATTCTAACAGGACTGGACAGACTAGATGAAGGAAGGATGTTCCCGATGGTGGGGGATTCCGGGACCAGGGTCACAATCTAAGGATAAGGGGGAAGCCATTTAGGACTGAGATGAGGAGGGATTTCTTCACCCAGAAAGTGGTGAACCTGTGGAATTCTCTACCACAGAATGCAGTTGAGGCCAAATCATTAAATATATTCAAGAAGGAGTTAGATACAGTTCTTAGGGCTAAAGGGATCAAGGGATATGGGGAGAAAGCGGGAACAGGGGACCGAGTTTGGATGATCAGTCATGACCGTATTGAATGGCGGTACAGGCTTGAAGGGCCGAATGGCCTACTCCTGCTCCTATTTTTCTATGTTTCTGTCTCCACCATCACGAGGCTGCGGAGTCACGGCAGAGGTTGCTGGGAGAAGGGCACAGACGATGCAACCAGGGTATTGGATCTGAGGGACTTGGCTGGCACAGCTTCCCTGTCGGAGGCCCCCATTTTGGGAGCTCTCGGACCCGGGGATGGGTGTCCGTGTGTATCAGACCACCAGGGTCTGTTGCTGGGCTACGACCCCCAGGGACATCCATGAGCCCAGTGGCTCATGAATCCAAGGGGTGACAGGCTTCATGTGAGAGGAGAGTGTCTATTAGTATTTGATGGCGACAGAGGTTTAGGGAGGGAATTCCAGAGCTGAGGGCCCCAGGCAGACAATGGTGCATCCTAAATCAGTCTTGGAATTGTCTTGGTCTTTGATAGGAGCATCGAACTTAGGAGTACGAGAAGGCCATTCAGCCCCTCGAGCCTGCTCCGCCATTCGATAAGATCATGGCTGATCTGGTTGTGACCTCGACTCCACTTTCCTGTCTGCCCTCCATAACCTTTGACCCCCTTGTCGATCACAAAATCTATCTAACTCAGCCTTGAGTATATTCAATGATCCAGCCTCCACTGCTCTCTGGGGAAGAGAATTCCACAGATTAACAACCCTCTGAGAGAAAACATTTCTCCTCATCCCAGTCTTAAAAGGGAGACTGCTAATTCTTAAACCCTAGTTCTCGTCTCCCCCACACGAGGAAACATCCTCCCGGTATCCACTCTATCAAGTCCCCTCAGGATCTTATATGTTTCAATCCGATCACCTCTCATTCTTCGAAACTCCAATGGATACAGACCCAACCTGTCCAACCTCTCCTCATAAGATAACACGTTCATCCCAGGAATCAGTCGAGTGACCCTTCTCTGAACTCACAATTATAGTTTTTCCAATAAGGAGAGCAAAACTGTACGCAGTACTCTAGATGTGGTCTCACCAACGCCTTGTACAGCGGAAGCAAAACTTCCCTACTTTTATATTCCGTTCCCCTTTGCAATAAACGACAACATTCCATTTACCTTCCTAATCACTTGCTGTACCTGCGGACTAACTTTTTGTGATCCATGTACCAGGACGCCCGGATCCCTCTGTACCGCAGAGTTCTGCAATCTCTCACCATTTAAATAATATACAGCTTTTCTATTCTTCCTGCCAAAAATGGACAAGGTCACATTTTCCCCACATTATACTCCACCTGCCAAATTTTTGCTCCATTTATCGAGATTGTGGAAGTCCAGAAAGGGGAATTGCAGTGAGCCGTCCCTTTAAATGGGTGCTGTTCCTGACCCAATCCCTCACAGTTTCTGGGCCGTTTCGGAGACGGTGTTACGAATTTAGTCGGGTAAGTGGTTCCCGACCTGGTGGGGGGTGGTGGGTGGTCACCTCGGGCCCCTCACCCTGTCTTCACTGGGACTCAGGTCCGTGCTACCATCCTCGTCTCTGAGGCCTGTGCTGTTAACAGTTGTCCTCAGAATGTGCTGTTGCTGTCAAGGGCCACACTCACTGCCCGTCCCTGGCTCTCCTGAGGAGGTGGTGGCAGGCCTTCTGGAGCTTTGCGTTGGGCTCGGCCAAGTGTGACGGCATTGAAGAGTCAATCCTGTCATGTGGGGCCTCCCTCTGCGCTCCCCCCCGCTCGCACCCCTTCCCCAACTCCCTCAATGCTGGCACCGGGAGAGTCGGCCTGGATTTTTGTCAGACTAACGCCTGACTCACTGAGGTACAGCTGAGAACATCCATCCGCTTCGGACCCCCAGATTGGAACTCGTTGGATCTTGGGAGACAGGGGGTTGAGTTTCTTCTGTCCTGCCACACGGTGGCGCAATGCACCAGCTAACCTCTTGTGCTGCAGTTCCGCAGTCCAGCCCCAGGGGGCGCCACAGCCTTAAAAATCATCCAATCTTATTGCACAGAAAGAGGCCTCGACGTCCTTCCTGAAGTTCGGGACCCGGAACTGGACCCAATATTCCAGCAGAGGCTGAACCAGGGATTTATAAAGGTTCAGCATAACCTCCTTGTTTTTCTATTCAATCCGCCATTTCCAAAGCCAAGTATTCCACACGCTTTCTTAACCACGATGTCACATTGCGACACCACCGGCAAAGATTTCTCCGTTCTTTCACTCCCGTCACCCTCCAAATTGTACCATTTAGATTACAAAGTGGATGATTTCACACTTAACTGTGTTCAACTGCAGTTGCCACTTGCTAGCCCATTTCACCAGTCTAACTCCTCCTGACGTCTGCTCCTGCCAGGCTCATTATTTACGACGTTGCCAAGTTTTGCATCATCTGCAAAATTTCAAAATTGTACTACCTACAGCCGCGTCCAGTCATTTATACGAAGCAAATGGTCTTAGTCCTGACCCCTGGGGTGGGGGTGAGGGGGAGCCGCCCAGGGCATACTTCTCTCCAGTCGGAAAAACATCCGTTCATAACTTGCCCTTCACACATGGTGCTTGACTGTCCTTTACTAACCCAGCATCGCCAAATGAGAATTAATTTTGCCCTTGACCTTGTCGCTGGTTTTTCCAACACTGACGTTAGACTGAGAGGTCTGTGGCTACCAGGTTTATCCCCCTCCACTTTTTTGAACAGGGATGTTACATTTGCAATCTTCCATATTTGCAATCAGGACAAGCTTAGTTTCCTGTGTGCGACCACTTCTCACATCACTGAAATTGATTCAATCCCAGTTGGGATTCATCCCTTTCCAGAACTACTTTAAGCCTAATTATATTATGATCACTATTACCCAGATGCTCTCCCAGTGAAACACACTCCACTGTCCGAATACATTCCCCAGAACTAGATCCAGCCCTGCCTCCTTTCTCATTGGGCTAGAAAACATATTGATGAAGGAATTTCCCCTGCACACACTTTAGGAATTATTCACCCTCCTTGTCCCTTCCTCTGTTTCCCCCCAGAAGTTCCTGTTCATTGTTTATCAATTGTGTTTAATTATATACAGGTGGAGGGAATTAATTGGGGTTTCACGAGAACATATAAAGAGGCACTTACACATTGTGTGGGGTGAGTTAGGAGATATATGCTTGTAATGTTTCACTCTGTAAATAAATAGGCTCAGTAAAGATTGGCTCCTGTATCATCCTTCAGCAACCGTTTTTCTGCACTATAACATTCCCTACTGCTCTATTATTTTTACTTTTCTCTGTAATTTGTTGGAATATTGGATCAATTGTAAAACACCTAGCACTTTCCTTCCTTAACTCGAACCAAAGTGGTTCAGTATTTGAACCTTCTAGAGAATCCCTTAAACTGTATCATCCTTGACTAATACCGCGATTATGCCACCCACCTTGTCTCTGTTCTCTGCTGCAGTCCATGTGGGGTAGGTACACCCACGGTGCTGTTAGGAAGGGAGTTCCAGGATTTTGACCCAGTGACAGTGAAGGAACGGCCGATATAGTTCCAAGTCAGGATGGTATGTGACTTGGAGGGGAACTTGCAGGTGGTGGTGTTCCCATGCGTCTGCTGCCCTTGTCCTTCTAGTTGGTAGAGGTCGCGGGTTTGGAAGGTGCTGTCGAAGGATGAGTTGCTGCAGTGCATCTTGTAGATGGTACACACTGCTGCCACTGTGCGTCGGAGATGGAGGGAGTGAATGTTTGTGAATGGGGTGCTGATCAAGCGGGCTGCTTTGTCCTGGATGGTGTCGAGCTGCTTGAGTGTTGTTGGAGTTGCACCCATCCAGACAAGTGGAGAGTATTCCATCACACTCCTGACTTGTGCTTTGTAGATGGTGGACAGGCTTTGGGGAGTCAGGAGGTGAGTTACTCACCACAGAATTCCCAGCCTCTGACCTGCTCTTGTAGCCACGGTATTTATATGGCTACTCTAGTTAAGTTTCTGGTCAATGGTAACCCCCAGGATGTTGATAGTGGGGGATTCAGCGATGGTAATGCCATTGAATGTCAAGGGGAGGTGGTTAGATTCTCTCTTGTTGGAGATGGTCATTTCCTGGCACTTGTGTGGCACAAATGTTAACGAAGTCCTTGGGCAGCTAATCCCAGGCTTTTCCCAATCTCCTGCACATTCCCTACCTGGATGTGGGATCTGGCAGCTCAGATCAAAGCACCAATTAACATTGGCTGCAATACATGAGACTGAATCGGGACTCACACCACTTCTGTGTCCTGGAGGGGGCGAAGATTCCCTTTAAATAAATTCTTCGAGGCCACAAACTCTTTTGCTGTAAGTCCTGCCTTGCCTCCCACTCACTGGCAGACACAGTAGTGTCAATAGACACTTTTAAAATACATTTTTTTAATCTGGGTCTGGGCTACCATTTACTGCCCATCCCAAATTGCCCATCACAAGTCAGGAATGCGATGACACCAACATGCCATGAAACCAGTTAAAAAAAAAACCTCTGGGTCACGTCCAAAGCCAGGTGGTGGGATGGGGGGTGTTTGGGGTCATGGGGTTAGTTGGCAGAGGAGGAGAATTGGCCAATGATTAACGCTGCCCCCCTCACCGGGCACCGCGGAAGGGCAGAAAGTTTTATTTCGCAAACCAACTCAGGGGAAGCTGTGCCATGAGCCACGGAGCTGGCACAACACTGAGAGCTCGGCATCAATCAATCTCTCGCTCCTGTCTCCAGCCTCTGAACAGAAGGCAGGTACGGCCCAAAACGGGTGTCCGTGGCACAGCCAGAGTTGGTGGAGCTCCTGATTTCTGATAGGCCCCTGGGGGCGGTGGGATTAGTTTGGGATTGATACAGGGCTATGGGGTGTGAGCGGGGCAGTGGGATTAGTTTGGGATTGATACAGGGCTACGGGGAGAGAGCGGGGCAGTGGGATTAGTTTGGGATTGATACAGGGTTGTGGAGAGTGAGTGGGGCAGTGGGATTAGTTTGGGATTGATACAGGGCTATGGGAGAGAGCGGAGCAGTGGGATTAGTTTGGGGATTGATACAGGACTATGGGGAGAGAGCGGAGCAGTGGGATTAGTTTGGGGATTGATACAGGGCTATGGGAGAGAGCGGAGCAGTGGGATTAGTTTGGGGATTGATACAGGGCTATGGGGAGAGAGCGGAGCAGTGGGATTAGTTTGGGGATTGATACAGGACTATGGGGAGAGAGCGGGGCAGTGGGATTAGTTTGGGATTGATACAGGGCTATGGGGAGAGAGCGGGGCAGTGGGATTAGTTTGGGATTGATACAGGGCTATGGGAGTGAGTGGGGCAGTGGGATTAGTTTGGGATTGATACAGGGCTATGGGGAGAGAGCAGGGCAGTGGGATTAGTTTGGGATTGATACAGGGCTATGGGGAGTGAGCGGGGCAGTGGGATTAGTTTGGGATTGATACAGGGCTATGGGGAGAGAGCGGGGCAGTGGGATTAGTTTGGGGATTGATACAGGGCTATGGGGAGAGAGCAGGGCAGTGGGATTAGTGTGGGGATTGATACAGGGCTACGGGGAGAGAGTGGGGCAGTGGGATTAGTTTGGGGATTGATACAGGACTATGGGGAGAGAGCAGGGCAGTGGCATTAGTTTGGGATTGATACAGGGCTATGGGAGAGAGCGGAGCAGTGGGATTAGTTTGGGGACTGATACAGGGCTATGGGGAGAGAGCGGGGCAGTGAGATTAGTTTGGGATTGATACAGGGCTATGGGGAGAGAGCGGGGCAGTGGGATTAGTTTGGGATTGATACAGGGCTATGGGGAGAGAGCGGGGCAGTGGGATTAGTTTGGGATTGATACAGGGCTATGGGGAGAGAGCGGGGCAGTGAGATTAGTTTGGGATTGAGACAGGGCTATGGGGAGAGAGCAGGGCAGTGGGATTAGTTTGGGATTGATACAGGGCTATGGGAGAGAGTGGGGCAGTGGGATTAGTTTGGGATTGATACAGGGCTATGGGGTGAGAGCGGAGCAGTGGGATTAGTTTGGGGATTGATACAGGGCTACGGGGAGAGAGCGGGGCAGTGGGATTAGTTTGGGGATTGATACAGGGCTATGGGGAGAGAGCGGGGCAGTGGGATTAGTTTGGGGATTGATACAGGGCTATGGGAGAGAGCGGAGCAGTGGGATTAGTTTGGGGATTGATACAGGGTTGTGGAGAGTGAGTGGGGCAGTGGGATTAGTTTGGGATTGATACAGGGCTATGGGAGAGAGCGGAGCAGTGGGATTAGTTTGGGGATTGATACAGGACTATGGGGAGAGAGCGGAGCAGTGGGATTAGTTTGGGGATTGATACAGGGCTATGGGAGAGAGCGGAGCAGTGGGATTAGTTTGGGGATTGATACAGGGCTATGGGAGAGAGCGGAGCAGTGTGATTAGTTTGGGATTGATACAGGGCTATGGGGAGAGAGCGGGACAGTGGGATTAGTTTGGGATTGATACAGGGCTATGGGGAGAGAGCGGGGCAGTGGGATTAGTTTGGGATTGATACAGGGCTATGGGAGTGAGTGGGGCAGTGGGATTAGTTTGGGATTGATACAGGGCTATGGGGAGAGAGCAGGGCAGTGGGATTAGTTTGGGATTGATACAGGGCTATGGGGAGAGAGCGGAGCAGTGGGATTAGTTTGGGGATTGATACAGGGCTATGGGAGAGAGAGCGGAGCAGTGGGATTAGTTTGGGGATTGATACAGGGCTATGGGAGAGAGCGGAGCAGTGGGATTAGTTTGGGGATTGATACAGGGCTATGGGAGAGAGCGGGGCAGTGGGATTAGTTTGGGATTGATACAGGACTATGGGAGTGAGTGGGGCAGTGGGATTAGTTTGGGATTGATACAGGGCTATGGGGAGAGAGCAGGGCAGTGGGATTAGTTTGGGATTGATACAGGGCTATGGGGAGAGAGCGGGGCAGTGAGATTAGTTTGGGATTGATACAGGGCTATGGGGAGAGAGCGGGGCAGTGGGATTAGTTTGGGGATTGATACAGGGCTATGGGGAGAGAGCAGGGCAGTGGGATTAGTGTGGGGATTGATACAGGGCTACGGGGAGAGAGTGGGGCAGTGGGATTAGTTTGGGGATTGATACAGGACTATGGGGAGAGAGCAGGGCAGTGGGATTAGTTTGGGATTGATACAGGGCTATGGGAGAGAGCGGAGCAGTGGGATTAGTTTGGGGACTGATACAGGGCTATGGGGAGAGAGCGGGGCAGTGAGATTAGTTTGGGATTGATACAGGGCTATGGAGAGAGAGCGGGGCAGTGGGATTAGTTTGGGATTGATACAGGGCTATGGAGAGAGAGTGGTTCAGTGGGATTAGTTTGGGGATTGATACAGGGCTATGGGGAGAGAGCGGGGCAGTGAGATTAGTTTGGGATTGAGACAGGGCTATGGGAGAGAGTGGGGCAGTGGGATTAGTTTGGGATTGATACAGGGCTATGGGGAGAAAGCGGAGCAGTGGGATTAGTTTGGGGATTGATACAGGGCTACGGGGAGTGAGTGGGGCAGTGGGATTAGTTTGGGATTGATACAGGGCTATGGGGAGAGAGCGGGGCAGTGGGATTAGTTTGGGATTGATACAGGGCTACGGGGAGAGAGCAGGGCAGTGGGATTAGTTTGGGATTGAGACAGGGCTATGGGAGAGAGTGGGGCAGTGGGATTAGTTTGGGATTGATACAGGGCTATGGGGAGAGTGCGGGGCAGTGGGATTAGTTTGGGATTGATACAGGGCTATGGGAGAGAGTGGGGCAGTGGGATTAGTTTGGGATTGATACAGGGCTATGGGGAGAGTGCGGGGCAGTGGGATTAGTTTGGGATTGATACAGGGCTATGGGGAGTGAGCGGGGCAGTGGGATTAGTTTGGGGATTGAGACAGGGCTATGGGAGAGAGTGGGGCAGTGGGATTAGTTTGGGATTGATACAGGGCTATGGGGAGAGAGCGGGGCAGTGGGATTAGTTTGGGATTGAGACAGGGCTATGGGAGAGAGTGGGGCAGTGGGATTAGTTTGGGATTGATACAGGGCTATGGGGAGAGTGCGGGGCAGTGGGATTAGTTTGGGATTGATACAGGGCTATGGGGAGTGAGCGGGGCAGTGGGATTAGTTTGGGATTGATACAGGGCTATGGGGAGAGTGCGGGGCAGTGGGATTAGTTTGGGATTGATACAGGGCTACGGGGAGTGAGCGGGGCAGTGGGATTAGTTTGGGATTGATACAGGGCTGTGGGGAGAGAGCGGGGCAGTGGGATTAGTTTGGGATTGATACAGGGCTACGGGGAGAGAGCGGGGCAGTGGGATTAGTTTGGGATTGATACAGGGCTATGGGGAGAGAGCGGTGCAGTGGGATTTGTTTGGGATTGATACAGGGCTATGGGGAGAGAGCGGGGCAGTGAGATTAGTTTGGGGATTGATACAGGGCTATGGGAGTGAGTGGGGCAGTGGGATTAGTTTGGGGACTGATACAGGGCTATGGGGAGAGAATGGTGCAGGAAGATTGTTCTAGCATAGTGTTGGTTTGGCTCAGATGGGCCTGAGATCGGGACTGAGAATTTGCAATCCGGGAACATCAAGGTTAATCAGTTAACGGGAGAGGAAATAATCGGCCATCATCGGCTGTGGGTTTTTTAATTATTCTTTTTCCTTCTTCCAAATTTTACAGAAATGTGAATCATTTATCTTTTACAATCAAAAAATTTCCAATAAAAGTCTACAAAAAAAAACATTTAAAAATACAAGACAAGAGTTTTGTGTGTGTGTGTGTGTGTGTGTGTGTGTTTCTCTAAGAACGGATCTCGACCTCTCGATGACCCCCAGTAGGCCCTCACCCTCAGGGTAGTGACCCACCCTCACCTTCTCCTCTTTGGTGTTCATAAAAGAATAAGAACATTCTGCAGCCCATTTGAAAAAAAAATCTGACGCCCGCCAACCTTTCCTCCGGTACAAAGCTCGGCGTCCACATTGATAAAGGCATGTAAACAGGTCACGCTGTAATCCCAGTCTCCTGCCAGGAGTGGCGCTGTGGTGTGACAGTTTACATATGGAATTCCCATTATAAATAGGGGCAAGGGAATTTATATGGGACAGAATGGGGGGGGGGGGAGGGGGTGGTGGATTGTATCCGCATGCCTGGGTTTAATGATCCCCTCCCCCGCCCCCATTCTCTAAACCACTCTCCCCCGCCATTGGCCCTCATTCCAACAGCACAGAAAATTCCCGCCGTGATTCTCTGACCTGTACACGGACCAGCAGAACATGGCCCTGCGCTGCAGGGAGCTTAAGAAAGAAAAGCACAACATTAATCACTTAAATATCACTCTGGCGCAGAAATTACAGGGCAGTTTAAATCCGGGAATGAAGCAGCCATTTTGAAATCCAGTGTGTAAATGTTTCTGTGCCCTGGAAACACTTAAATAATAAAGCGATCGGTGATTGGCGGACATCGCACAGGGGGAAACCAGGGTGTGTGAGAAAGTCCGTCTCTCTCCACGCCTGCACACACACACACACACACACACGCGCTAAGTGAGCAGGGTCCCTGTAACTGGAGTGTCAAGTGTGTGTTTGTGAGTGGGTGTGAGTGGACTGGGGAGGAGGGGAGAGGGTCAGAGATCAGTAATACAGGTCGTCGTCTTCATCCTCTTCCGGCTGGGGGGTGGTGAGAGAATGGGGGCCCAGGCTGCCCCCTCCTGGGGCCGGCTGCCCGGAACTGGAACCTTCCGGAATGTTCTGCGTCCGCTGGAGCTCTGCAGGGGAGTCAAAATGGAAAGAGGTTTGAACGCGAGAATTAGCCTTGGGTAGGGCAGGAATTTCCGCTGCTCCCTCCCAGCAGAATCCCATCCCCCCCCCCCCCCCCACCTCCCACCCCCAGCTCCCTCCCAGCAGAGAACCCACACATTCCCACTAGATATCCCACTCCTCTCAGATGTGCTGCTCCCTCCCAGCAGAATCCCATCCCCCCCCAACCCCCCAGCTCCCTCCCAGCAGACAACCCACACATTCCCAGTAGATACCCCACTCCTCTCGGATGTGCTGCTCCCTCCCAGCAGAATATCCGCTCCCTCCCAGCAGACTCCCTCCTCCCAGTTGAACCCCACTCCTTCCAGTAGAACAACCCCTCCCCCCACCCCCCCCCCCGGCTCCCTCCCAGAAATCCCAGCCCCCGGCTTCCCTCCCAGTTGGCCCCTTTCCTCCCACGGTCCTCTGTGCCACCTTCTACAGTTTGTGAGATTTTGCTGTGCGTCAATTGGTTACATCACCACAGTGACCATGCTTCGAAAAGTACCTCATTGGCTGCGAGGCGGGGTGGGACGTCTGAGGTGGGTCAAGGCGCTACAGAAATGCAAGATCTTTCTTTCTCCACCTCCTACCCCCACAGGAGTGTTTGCCCGGGGTTTTGTGCTCAAGTCCAGGAGAGGGCGGGGGGTAGGTGGTGGGGGTGGGGGGGAGGTGGCATGAGCTCGTGACCTCTGACCCAGAGGGGAGGGTGGTAGCGAGGCAGCAGCTGGGGTGTGGCACCTCAGACAGCGCGGCACTCCCTCAGGACTGGCACTGGGAGCGTCGGCCTGGATTATGCGGCTCTCTCTCTTACCTGCGGCATCCTCGCTGGAGGAGGGGGATGAATTCTCACTCTCTTCGCCCGACTCCGCCTCTTCTTCCTCCTCCTCCTCCTCCTCGGGAAGCGGGCCGCCCTCCTGGGCCACTCCGCAATCCACCTCCTCGCTGACCCCCTCCGCAGTTTCGAAGCCCTTCCGAAGCGGGGTCGCCCACCTCTCCGGCCCGGGGACCTCCGTTTGGCCGCATCCTCCCGGCCAGGGGCTCGGAGACCCCTCGCAACTCAGCGTTGCCCGGAGGCAGGACTCATCCGCGCTGCTCCGCCGCTGTTGTGAGCTCTGCTGGAGAAAGAGATGCTATTGAATGGGAACAGACGTTGTCCCCTCTCCCCCCTCCTCATCCCCATCGCCAACGGGGCCTGCAGCAGCAGGGCTGCCCCTCCCCTACACAACCCTGGGCCTCACCCGCTGCAATCCCGGGGGCCGGTTTCCGTGGAGCCCATATAGCCCAAGAGAGAATCAGCGGCAGGGGGCGGAGGAACTGGACCCAACGGCGGCCAAGGGGCAGAGGGAGGGAGGGTTTGGGGGGGGGGGTGGGGGCAATACTTCAGGCAAATCTGGCGGCCGCCTAAAAATGCCCGAGGCCCCTTTTGTGCGCTGGTGGGGAGCTGAAGGTCAAGTTAAGGACCCCTGTGGCCAATTGAGGTGCCCCAGGCTGCGCCCGATGTCGGGAGCGACCCTACCCGGCCTCACGGGAACACCCGGAGGAGGGGGTCACTGTTGGCCTCCCTCCTTCTTCTTCCCCCCCATCCCCGCCACTCCCCTCGCCATCCCGGGGCTCACCCGAGGGGTGGTGTTGGCAAAGCGTGAGCTGTCTCAGGAGGGGGAAGCAGGCCCAGGTTATTCCCGCGTCCCCAGGCTAAGTTTCGGGCCTTGCCGGTTGAGGCCTGAGGACAGGCCAGAACTGATCTGCCAGGGGAATGGGTGAGGGGGCTTGAGTGGGTACCCAATCGTTTCTCTTTAGTTGGTGGGGGGGGGGGGGTGCGGGTGTTGGGGTGCCTGGCCCTGTACCTGTAGGGCGTTCACATTGAGGCTGGAGAACTGGGCAGAGGGCAGGCTGAACTGCCTGGAGTGGGACTTCTTCTGCCTCCGCTGCTCCGCTGACGCAGGGGCCTCCTGCCCGGCCTCGGGCCCCGCGGCCCTCTGCCTCCACTCCTCCATCTGCCTCTCCAGCCCTGCCCGGCGCCGCTCGGAGTCCTGCAGCCGGGCCTCCAGGACCCGCATCTCCTGGGCCTTCTCCTCGGAGGCTTTGCGACACCGCTGGAACTCCTCCTGCAGCAGGCCGTGCTGCCTCCTCAGGCCCACCAGCTCCTCCCGCAGCTGCTCCAGGCTGCGCAGCCGCTCCTGCTCCGCCAGCCCGCTGTCCCTGGAGTTCTGGCGAGCCAACCGGTCCTTCTGCTCTCCCAGCTGCTGGCGCTGGCTCTCCAGGATGGAATCCTGCTTGACGACAATCGCCTGTGGGGATAGCGGGCAGTGAAAAGGTCAAGGGTCAGAGGGCTAAGAGACACGGACATGGGTGAAAGGTCAACGGACCGCAGCCTTGCAATCCCACCCCACACAGCCTGGGCTTCAATTTAACCCTCTCCCAGGCCCCATCACCTTGTGTCATACTCGAACCCCTGACCCTTCACTTCTGACCCTCCCCCCTCCCCCACCTTGGATTACACTCTAACCCTTCAGCACTCTACCCCCAGCATCCTGGGTTAGGCTCTCACCCCTGACCCTTCACCTCTCTCCAGGCTCCTAACCCCTGACCCCTCAGCTATCCCCATATCTCTGTACCTTGTGTCATACTCTTAACCCCTGACCTTTTATCTCTCCCCAGGCCACTATTACCCGTGTTATGCTCTAACCCCTGACCCCTCACCTCTCCTAAGACCCCTGTACTCTTGGGCCATGCTGTCACCCCCTGACCCCTCACCCTGCCCTGCCTAGGACTTAGTTCCCCCTCCCTACCTATCCCAAAGGAGGCCCTCCTGGCTCCCTGCCCTTTCACTGAGTTATGCTCCAGAAGGCGTATGGGGGAAGCAACTCCCTGTCAGGCCGAGCCTCGCCCCTCCTCTGTGAATGGCCCCCTGGGTGTTCCCATCAGTTCGAGACACGCCTGGGGTGAGGGGGGGGGGGGGCGGGGTCTGCTCCTCCTGGCTGGCTACCTTATGTAAAATTCCAGTCCACGTGTGTAAGCAAGGGAGACAGAGAGAGAGAGAGAGAGAGAGAGAGAGCGCCGAACCCACCTGGAGACCGTGGAGCAGAACCGAGAGTCGGGAGAGTTTGAGTATCGCTTCCTGTGGGGAGAGGGGAGGAGGAGGAGATTAAAGTGGGGTACACAGCGGCCAGCGACACAAGACTGGAACAGGGCAGGGCCTCACTTCCACTGAACCTCCCCTTACAGCACTGTCCCAACCCAGTGTACCCCAAATCCCCCTCACATAGTGTACCCAAAAAACCCTCACCCAGTGTACCCCAGAAACCCCGCACCCAGTGTACCCCAAAACCCCTCTCACCCAGTGTACCCCAAAACCCCCCTCACCCAGTGTGACCAAATCCCCCTCACCCAGTGTACCTCAAAAAAACCCTCACCCAGTGTACCCCAAATCCACATCCCCAGTGTACCCCAAATCCCCTTCACCCAGTGTACCCCAAATCCACATCACCCAGTGTACCCCAAATCCCCTTCACCCAGTGTACCCCAAATCCACATCACCCAGTGTACCCCAAATCCCCTTCACCCAGTGTACCCCAAATCCACATCACCCAGTGTACCTCAAAAAAACCCTCACCCAGTGTACCCCAAATCCACATCACCCAGTGTACCTCAAAAAACCCTCACCCAGTGTACCCTAAAACCCCCCTCACCCAGTGTACCCCAAATCCACATCACCCAGTGTACCTCAAAAAAACCCTCACCCAGTGTACCCCAAATCCACATCACCCAGTGTACCTCAAAAAAACCCTCACCCAATGTACCCCAAATCCACATCACCCAGTGTACCTCAAAAAAACCCTCACCCAGTGTACCCTAAAACCCCCCTCACCCAGTGTACCCCAAATCCCCCTCACCCAGTATACCCCAAATCACCCTCACCCAGTATACCCCAAACCCCCCGCACCCAGTGTACCCCAAAACCTTCACCCAGTGTACCCCAGAAACCCCCTCACCCAGCGTACCCAACACTACCTCACCCAGTGTACCCCAATACTCCCTCATCCAGGGTACCCTAAAACCCCCGCACCCAGTGTACCCCAAAACCTTCACCCAGTGTACCCCAAACCCCTCTCACCCAGTGTACCCCAAAACCCTTCACCCAGGGTACCCTAAAACCCCCGCACCCACTGTACCCCAAAACATTCACCCAGTGTACCCCAAACCCCTCTCACCCAGTGTACCCCAAAACCCTTCACCCAGGGTACCCTAAAACCCCCGCACCCACTGTACCCCAAAACCTTCACCCAGTGTACCCCAAACCCCTCTCACCCAGTGTACCCAACACCGCCTCACCTAGTGTACCCCAAAACTCACCTCACCCAGTGTACTCCAGAAACACCCTCACCCAGTGTACCCCAAAACCCCACCTCACCCAGTGTACCCCAAAATCCCACCTCACCCAGTGCACTCAACACCACCTCACCCAGTGTACCCCAAATCCCCTTCACTCTGTGTACCCCAAATTCCCCTCACCCAGTATACCCCAAAGCCCCCTCACACAGTGTACCCTAAAACCCCCATCACCCAGTGTACCCCAAATCCCCTTCAACCAGTGTACCCCAAATCCCCCTCACATAGTGTACCCAAAAAACCCTCACCCAGTGTACCCCAGAAACCCCGCACCCAGTGTACCCCAAAACCCCTCTCACCCAGTGTACTCCAAAACCCCCTCACCCAGGGTACCCTAAAACCCCCGCACCCAGTGTACCCCCAAACCCCTTCACCCAGGGTACTCCAGAAACCCCCTCATCCAGTGTACCCCAAATCTCCCTTACCTAGTATACCCCAAATCCCCTTCACTTAGTGTACCTCAAAACATCCTCACGCAGTGTACCCCAAAACCCCCTTTACCCAGTGTACCCCAAACCCCCCATCACCCAGTGTACCCCAGAAACACCCTCACCCAGTGTACCCCAAAAAACCCTCGCCCAATGTATCCCAGAAGCCCCTTACCCAGTGTACCCCAAAACCCCCCTCACCCAGTGTACCCCAAATCTCCCTCCCCTAGTGTACCCCAAATCCCCTTCACCCAGTGTACCCTAGAAACCACCTCACCCAGCGTATCCCATAACCCCCCCTACCCAGTGTACCCCAAACCCCCTTACCCAGTATACCCCCAAACCCCCTTACCCAGTGTACGCCAGAAACACCCTCACCCAGTGTCCCCCAAATCCCCCTTATCTAGTGTACCCTAAACCCCCTTCACCCA
The DNA here is from genome assembly GCF_036365525.1 of Heterodontus francisci. Classification (NCBI taxonomy): domain Eukaryota; kingdom Metazoa; phylum Chordata; class Chondrichthyes; order Heterodontiformes; family Heterodontidae; genus Heterodontus; species Heterodontus francisci. The sequence continues at coordinate 9,740,710 of NC_090416.1, read as the reverse complement.
GTGTACCCCAAATCCCCTTCACCCAGTGGACCCCAACCCCCCTCACCCAGTGTACCCCCAATCCCCCTTACCCAGTGTACCCCAAAACCCCACCTCACCCAGTGTACCCCAGAAACACCATAACCCAGTTTACCCCAAAACCCCACCTCACCCAGTGTACCCCCAAACACCATCACCCAGTTTACCCCAAACCTCCACCTCACCCAGTGTACCCCCAAAACCCCTCTCACCCAGTGTACCCCAAAATCCCCTCTCATCCAGTGTACCCCCAAACTCTCACACCCAGTGTACCCCAAAACCCCCTCTCATCCAGTGTTCTCCAAACTCTCACACCCAGTGTACCCCAAAACCCCCTCACCCAGTGTACCCCGAAACTCCCGCACCCAGTGTACCCCAAAACTCCCGCACTCCGTGTACCCCCAAACTCCCACACCCAGTGTACCCCAAAACCCCCCTCGCCCTCTCCGCCCACCCTTGGTATGCCCCTCCCCTCACCCTCCAGTCATCTCTTACCTCATTGGGTGATTTCACTTGGAGTTGATTTCCATTTCGATCCTAAGGAGATGGAGAAAAATATCAAGTGAAACAAAATACAAAAAGAGGGAATGAAAGAGTGGAAGGTGGAGAGAGATATAGAGCGAGGAAGGGGGAGGGGCGGGGCAAATGGGGAGTGAGGGAATGAGAGAGGGTGGAGGGAACGAGGGAGAGAAGGAGTGAGAGAGGGGAGAGAATGAGGGAGAGCTGGAGGGAATGAGAGGGGAGGGAGTGAGAGAGGGAGGTGGAGGGAGGGAAGAAGGGAGAGGGGGAGGGAAGGAGGGAGAGGAGGAGGAGGGGGAGGGAGGGAGAGGAGGAGGGGGAGGGAGGGAGGGAGAAGAGGAGGAAGGAGGGAGAGAGAGGAGGAGGAGGGAGGGAGAGCAGGCAGGGAGGTTGGGAGGCTACACCCAGAGACGGGCTTTATGTTGCCCGGTGGCAGTGAGGTAGTTCCACAGGCCTTGTTGGGATATGGGAGTTCTTACCTGCCCGCTGTCATTCAGGGAATCTGTCCTGCAGAGATCACCCGTCCCATTCACATTGGCAACATCAGCCTGCTCACCATCTGCAGGGGGAAAAGGCCACACCAGTCACACAGTGCCCAGGGAGGGCAGGGGCAGGAAGCAAGGGGTGGGCACAGGAGACAATGGGAGGGGCCAAATGGCAGGGGGTGTGGCCAGGAGGCATGGGGCGGGGCTAAAGGGCAGGGGGTGTGGCCAGGCGTTGGGAGGGGTTGGGACTTGGAGGTAGGGGGGCGGAGCTGGGAGACAGTTGTCAGGGACAGGAGGCGTGTGGGGGCGGGGCTAGGAGGCAGGGGCAGGGCGGCAGGGGTGGAGCCAAGAGGCAGGGAGAGGAGGCGGGGCCAGGAGGCAGAGGGCCGGGCCAGGAAGCAGGGGTGAGGCAAGGAGGCAGGGGCAGTGGGGTCAAAAGGCAGGGGGTGGAGCTAGGAGGCGGGGCCAAGAGGCAAGGGGCGGGAACAGGAGGCAGCGGGCGGGGCCAGATGGCAGTGGGGCGGGGACAGATGGCAGTGGGGCGGGGACAGATGGCAGTGGGCGGGGACAGATGGCAGTGGGCGGGGACAGGAACAGGAGACAGTGGTTGGGGCCAAGAGGCAGAAGGCGGGACCAGGAGACAGAGGGCGGGACCAGGAGGCAGGGCGGGGCCAGTTGGATGGGGGCTGTGCCAGGGGAGGGACTCGTGGGAGCTGACATACTTGAGTGTCTTCTGGCTGTTCTGCTGGTGTTCTCAGTCCCTCCAGGGGTTTGGTCCACATTGGAGCTGGAGGATGACTGTCCCGAGGTCCCACAAACATCGACCATCAGCCCCGACAGGCTTTGAACTGGAGGGCAGAATTGGGAAAGGATGAAAACCAGGAGCCCGACCCGGGACTCGCTCCTTCCCGGGATTCCACACTGGAGAATCCGACCAGCCGGAATCACTTCAGTAATCACTGGCTGGGTTCAAAGTCTCGCCCATCTGCCCAGCCCCCTTCAGCGCTCCCATCTCCCTCCTTTTCCCCTCTTCCACTTCCCCAGAAACCCAATCCTCTCACCATTTCCCCCCCCCCCACCTGCCCCCTCACCCCGACTCCTCCCCTGACCCCTGACCCCCTCCCCTTGTCATTTTGACCCCTGACACACCTACTCCACTGACACCCTGAGCCCTCCCTGAACCCACCCCCCCGCAAGCTCCCAATGCCCTTTCCTGACCCCTTGACCCCTCTCCCGACACTCTGACCCTCCCCAACTCCATTCCTGACCCCGTGACCTCCTCCCCAGACCAGCCCCTATTTTCCATGGTTTATGGAACGATACAGAGAGAGAGAGAGAGACAGGAGTCTGTTCTCCTCCTTCAATAGTCCGGGGCCTGAATATTCTAGAACATTGACTACCAGCGTCCCCCGCACCCTGGATAATGGCTGAAGAGGAGGGGGTTTGCCCCCGATTGTCAACCTGCCCACACACAACTCCACCTCTGCTCCTGACCTTCTGGGTTCACTGGCTGCTAAATGACGGGGCCGGGGGGGCGAAGGATGATGGATCTTCTCATTCGGGGTCTAGCTCCACTCGGGCAGAATGTCCCCATTGCCCACTCCAGCCAGCCTTGGCACTGCCCACTCGGTCCCCTGGTAGAGGAGACACCCGGAGTCCTGGCTTCCAACCCTGGTCCCACCAGTAGGCCGGTGTGCAGCCCTCCCCCCGCACCCCTCCCCAGCCCACTCCTGAATTACCTTCCTTGAGTGCATCGTTAATGAGCTTCTCTCCCTTGGGGCAGTCGCTGGATTCCGATCGGAAGAGTTTCCGGTTGCTGAATTCCAGAGCAAGGTCCTCAGGCGCCCTCAGCTGTAGTACCTGCAGGAAGAGGCTGGCTTTCTCCTCCAGCAGCTCAGTGATTCCCCGATCCCTCTGCTGGATCTCATCTGTGGCACAGGAGAAGGAGGAGATCAGATCGGCGAGGGAACCGGGGTGGAGGGAAACAGCAGGAGAGCCAGAGGGAGAGAGGGGAGAGAGAGAGAGAGGGAGAGAGAGGGAGAGAGAGGGAGGGAGAGGGATGGAGAGGGATGGAGGGGAGAGAGAGAGAGAGGGAGAGAGAGAGAGAGAGGGAGGTAGAGGGAGAGGAGTGGGAGAGAGAGAGAGGGAGGGAGAGGGATGGAGGGGAGAGAGAGAGAGAGAGGGAGACAGAGGGAGGGAGAGGAGAGGAGAGTGCGAAAGATGGAGGGAGAGAAAGTGAGAGAAAAAGAGAAAGAGAGAGCAAAAGAGGGAAAGTGAGAGGGAGGGAGAGGAGGGAGAGAGAGAGGGAGAGAGTGGGAGGGGGGAACTAGGCAGAGTGAGTGAGAAAAAGAAAAAGGGCAGGGGAGAGAGTGTGAGTGAAGTGGGTGACAGAGAGAGCGGGGGAGGGGGGGGGGTGAGAACCAGGGGAGAGGAGGGGGAACAGGGTAGAAGGAGAGAGAGGGACAGAGGGAGGGAGGAAGAGAGAGAGAGAGAGAGAAGGGGTAATGGGCCAGAGGAGAGATGGGGGAACCGGGTGGAGGGGAGAGAGCGGGAATGGGCAAGAGGGGGAGAGAGGGGGAACCGGCTGCAGCAAGAGAGAGAGAGAAGGGGGGCAGTGTGGGGAATGGGCCAGAGGGGAAGAGAGGGGGAACCGGCTGCAGCGAGAGAGAGAGAGAGAAGGGGGGCAGTGTGGGGAATAGGCCAGAGGGAGAGAGAGGGGGAACTGGGTGCATGGAGAGAGAGAGAGCAAGAGAGGGAATGGGCTAGAGGAAGAGATAGGGGGAACCGGCTGCAGCGAGCGAGAGAGAGAGAGAGAGAGAAGGGGGCAGTGTGGGGAATGGGCCAGAGGGAGAGAGAGGGGGAACTGGGTGGAGGGAGTGAGGGGGAATGGGCAAGAGGGGGAAGGAGAGAGAGAGAGCGAGAGAGAGAGAGAGAGAGAAAGGGTCAGTGTGGGGAATGGGCCAGAGGGAGAGAGAGGGGGAACTGGGTGGAGGGAGAGAGGGGGAATGGGCAAGAGGGGGAGGGAGAGAGAGAGAGAGAGAGAAGGGGGGCAGTGTGGGGAATGGGCCAGAGGGGAGCGAGAGGGGGAACTGTGTGGAGGGAGAGAGAGAGAGAGAGAGAGAGAGAAGGGGGGCAGTGTGGGGAATGGGCCAGAGGGCGAGAGAGGGGGAACTGGGTGGAGGGAGAGAGGGGGAATGGGCAAGAGGGGGAGGGAGAGAGAGAGAGAGAGAGAGAGAATGGGTCGGAGGGAGGGAGGGAAGGAGTGAGAGGAGGAAGTGTGTGCCAGTGACAGAATGATCTCTCGCAGTACAGGCTGGGGGAGTGGGTGCAGCGACTGAGCCTCGCACCATCCTTCCACCACCCCCCCCACCCCGCACACCGAGCTCCCCTCGCCCTGGTGGGAGGTGAAGGGAAGGTCTTGTTACCTGTCAGCTCTCTCAGCATCTCCTTTGTTTCAATCTCCGTTGAGAAGTCATCCATCTCCGGGCATCTGCAAGGCAGAGAGGGACAGTCCGAGTGAATTCAGGCTCAACTCCCTCCGTCACTGACCGAGCCACAGAGCCAGGGAGAGCTCAGCCAATCAAGGAGCCTCATATTTAACGTCTCATCTTGAAAGACGGCACCTCTGACAGAGCGGCACTCCCTCAGTACTGGCACTGGGAGTGTCGGCCTGGATTATGGGCTCGAGTCTCCGGAGTGGGAGCTCAGGAGAGAGAGAGAGAGAGAGAGACAGTGTCACCGACGAAGCTACAGGTGACATGCCAGGGTGGGTTGGTTTTTAACCAATCTGAGTGTTAATTAATCTTGGATAACATCTCTCCGAACACAAGCATTTCAACCTGAAATCATGGAAGCTGAGGTCCCGAGTTCACGGAAGTCAAGATGTGATCCTTGCCCCCCACCCTCTTCCCCCACTCCCTTTATCATTGACCTCTGACCAGCTAATCAGTGACTGCCCTCCCGCACCGCCTCCCACAACTTGGCATCGCAGCCGAGCCCAGGCCCCCCCCCACCCAGCACCCCTCACTCACATGTTGACGGTCTGCTGGATCACTCTCATCCAGGCGGTCCGCTCGTCCTTGGAAGCGGTGTGGATCTCGTACATCTCGGGACTGTGTGCCGCCGCGCTGATCAGGAACATGCCCTTCTCCTGGTTGGCGATGTCGCGGACAATCAGCTTGTGCAATGGGATCACGGCGGGCTTGTGTTCCTGAAGGTGGTGGGGGGGAAAGGCGGGGACAGAGATCCCCGGCGTTGAGACGGTCAGCTGGGTTGAGTGCCAATTCCCGTCCGCGCCCTTCTTCCCCAGCTCCCGAGCGAGCCTGGACAATGGGGGCTGATCAACTGCGGAAGGCATCGCAGCCGAGCCCGATTCCGCCCTCATCCCGGTGACGTCACCAGCGCGAGCAAGACCCCTCCCCTCTTCGCTTGATTAACGCCCACCCCTCCCCACTCCGCTTCCCTCACCCAGGGGTACCGAGGCCGGGTCCAGCCCGAAGCTGCCTGAGCAGCCAGCTCAGTGCAGGCGTGGCGTGGGACCCGAGGGCTTACCGGGCGGTGCCGCGCTGGCACAATTGGCCGCCGTGCCGCGGCCGGGCAAGGGAAGGAGCACGTGCTGCCCGAGCGCCGGGCAGCAGACCTGCCGGGGCCCCGTGCGCGACCTCTGGGAGGGTCCCGTGGGGTGTGACAGCGCTGAATCCCAAGGGAATGTCAGTAAATGGTGACTCACCAAGGCTGGGAAGCTGTAACGCTGGTCTTTCTCCTGCAGCAGAATCAGGACGTCAGTCAGCAACAGAACCTGAATGTCTGAGAAAACATATGGTCAGCAAAGGGGGCTCGGCTGCGATGTCCAGGGAGGGGAAACTGCACAGAGAACGGGGAAAGTGCAGACCACCCATCTCCCTCAGTCCCCCTCCTCCCCATCTCCATCCATCCCCCCTCCGCCCTAACTCCATCGGTCCCCCTCCTCCCCATCTCCATCCGTCACCCCTCCTCCCCCGTCTCCCCTCCTCCCCATCACCCTCACTCCCACCTTCTCCCCATGTCCTTCTGTCTCCAGAAACACGTTTATTCACCCTCGACCCCTGTTATACTGTCTGTTTCACTGCCAATATCCGGGGACGCATTAAGTATTCGTCCTCCATTCACCTCGAATATGCAACTAATCCATGAGAGAGAGGGGACTGAGAGACACCAGTCAGTGTACAGATATCACCCTGAGAGAGAGGGGACTGAGAGACACCAGTCAGTGTACAGATATCACCCTGAGAGAGAGGGGGACTGAGAGACACCAGTCATTGTACAGATATCTCCCTGAAAGAGAGGGACTGAGAGACACCAGTCAGTGTACAGATATCACCCTGAGAGAGAGGGGACTGAGAGACACCAGTCAGTGTACAGATATCACCCTGAGAGAGAGGGACTGAGAGACACCAGTCAGTGTACAGATATCACCCTGAGAGAGAGGGACTGAGAGACACCAGTCAGTGTACAGACATCACCCTGAGAGAGGGGGACTGAGAGATACCAGTCAGTGTACAGATATCACCCTGAGAGAGGGGGACTGAGAGACACCAGTCAGTGTACAGATATCACCCTGAGAGAGAGGGGACTGAGAGACACCAGTCAGTGTACAGATATCACCCTGAGAGAGAGAGGGACTGAGAGACACCAGTCAGTGTACAGATATCACCCTGAGAGAGAGGGACTGAGAGACACCAGTCAGTGTACAGATATCACCCTGAGAGAGAGGGACTGAGAGACACCAGTCAGTGTACAGATATCACCCTGAGAGAGAGGGACTGAGAGACACCAGTCAGTGTACAGATATCACCCTGAGAGAGGGGGACTGAGAGATACCAGTCAGTGTACAGATATCACCCTGAGAGAGAGGGACTGAGAGACACCAGTCAGTGTACAGATATCACCCTGAGAGAGAGGGACTGAGAGACACCAGTCAGTGTACAGATATCACCCTGAGAGAGAGAGGGACTGAGAGACACCAGTCAGTGTACAGATATCACCCTGATAGAGAGGGGACTGAGAGACACCAGTCAGTGTACAGATATCACCCTGAGAGAGAGGGACTGAGAGACACCAGTCAGTGTACAGATATCACCCTGAGAGAGAGGGACTGAGAGACACCAGTCAGTGTACAGATATCACCCTGATAGAGAGGGACTGAGAGATACCAGTCAGTGTACAGATATCACCCTGGGAGAGAGGGACTGAGGGACACCAGTCAGTGTACAGATATCACCCTGAGAGAGAGGGGACTGAGAGATACCAGTCAGTGTACAGATATCACCCTGAGAGAGAGGGAACTGAGGGACACCAGTCAGTGTACAGATATCACCCTGAGAGAGAGGGACTGAGAGATACCAGTCAGTGTACAGATATCACCCTGAGAGAGAGGGACTGAGAGACACCAGTCAGTGTACAGATATCACCCTGAGAGAGGGGGACTGAGAGATACCAGTCAGTGTACAGATATCACCCTGAGAGAGAGGGACTGAGAGACACCAGTCAGTGTACAGATATCACCCTGAGAGAGAGGGACTGAGAGACACCAGTCAGTGTACAGATATCACCCTGAGAGAGAGAGGGACTGAGAGACACCAGTCAGTGTACAGATATCACCCTGATAGAGAGGGGACTGAGAGACACCAGTCAGTGTACAGATATCACACTGAGAGAGAGGGACTGAGAGACACCAGTCAGTGTACAGATATCACCCTGAGAGAGAGGGACTGAGAGACACCAGTCAGTGTACAGATATCACCCTGATAGAGAGGGACTGAGAGATACCAGTCAGTGTACAGATATCACCCTGGGAGAGAGGGACTGAGGGACACCAGTCAGTGTACAGATATCACCCTGAGAGAGAGGGGACTGAGAGATACCAGTCAGTGTACAGATATCACCCTGAGAGAGTGGGAACTGAGGGACACCAGTCAGTGTACAGATATCACCCTGAGAGAGGGGGGACTGAGAGACACCAGTCAGTGTACAGATATCACCCTGAGAGAGAGGGGACTGAGAGACACCAGTCAGTGTACAGATATCACCATGAGAGAGATGGGGACTGAGAGACACCAGTCAGTGTACAGATATCACCCTGAGAGAGAGGGGACTGAGAGACACCAGTCAGTGTACAGATATCACCCTGATAGAGAGGGGACTGAGAGACACCAGTCAGTGTACAGATATCACCCTGAGAGAGAGGGACTGAGAGACACCAGTCAGTGTACAGATATCACCCTGAGAGAGAGGGACTGAGAGACACCAGTCAGTGTACAGATATCACCCTGATAGAGAGGGACTGAGAGATACCAGTCAGTGTACAGATATCACCCTGGGAGAGAGGGACTGAGGGACACCAGTCAGTGTACAGATATCACCCTGAGAGAGAGGGGACTGAGAGATACCAGTCAGTGTACAGATATCACCCTGAGAGAGAGGGAACTGAGGGACACCAGTCAGTGTACAGATATCACCCTGAGAGAGGGGGGACTGAGAGACACCAGTCAGTGTACAGATATCACCCTGAGAGAGAGGGGACTGAGAGACACCAGTCAGTGTACAGATATCACCCTGAGAGAGAGGGGACTGAGAGACACCAGTCAGTGTACAGATATCACCATGAGAGAGATGGGGACTGAGAGACACCAGTCAGTGTACAGATATCACCCTGAGAGAGAGGGGACTGAGAGACACCAGTCAGTGTACAGATATCACCCTGAGAGAGAGGGGACTGAGAGACACCAGTCAGTGTACAGATATCACCATGAGAGAGATGGGGACTGAGAGACACCAGTCAGTGTACAGATATCACCCTGAGAGAGGGGGGACTGAGAGACACCAGTCAGTGTACAGATATCACCCTGGGAGAGAGGGAACTGAGGGACACCAGTCAGTGTACAGATATCACCCTGAGAGAGAGGGGACTGAGAGATACCAGTCAGTGTACAGATATCACCCTGAGAGAGAGGGGACTGAGAGACACCAGTCAGTGTACAGATATCACCCTGAGAGAGAGGGGACTGAGAGATACCAGTCAGTGTACATATATCACCCTGAGAGAGAGGGGACTGAGAGACACCAGTCAGTGTACAGATATCACCCTGAGAGAGAGGGGACTGAGAGACACCAGTCAGTGTACAGATATCACCATGAGAGAGATGGGGACTGAGAGACACCAGTCAGTGTACAGATATCACCCTGAGAGAGAGGGGACTGAGAGACACCAGTCAGTGTACAGATATCACCCTGAGAGAGGGGGGACTGAGAGACACCAGTCAGTGTACAGATATCACCCTGGGAGAGAGGGAACTGAGGGACACCAGTCAGTGTACAGATATCACCCTGAGAGAGAGGGGACTGAGAGACACCAGTCAGTGTACAGATATCACCCTGAGAGAGAGGGGACTGAGAGACACCAGTCAGTGTACAGATATCACCCTGAGAGAGAGGGGACTGAGAGATACCAGTCAGTGTACAGATATCACCCTGAGAGAGAGGGAGTGAGAGACACCAGTCAGTGTACAGATATCACCCTGAGAGAGAGGGGACTGAGAGACACCAGTCAGTGTACAGATATCACCCTGAGAGAGAGGGGACTGAGAGATACCAGTCAGTGTACAGATATCACACTGAGAGAGAGGGGACTGAGAGACACCAGTCAGTGTACAGATATCACCCTGAGAGAGAGGGGACTGCGAGATACCAGTCAGTGTACAGATATCACCCTGAGAGAGAGGGGACTGAGAGATACCAGTCAGTGTACATATATCACCCTGAGAGAGAGGGGACTGAGAGACACCAGTCAGTGTACAGATATCACCCTGAGAGAGAGGGGACTGAGAGACACCAGTCAGTGTACAGATATCACCCTGAGAGAGGGGGGACTGAGAGACACCAGTCAGTGTACAGATATCACCCTGGGAGAGAGGGAACTGAGGGACACCAGTCAGTGTACAGATATCACCCTGAGAGAGAGGGGACTGAGAGACACCAGTCAGTGTACAGATATCACCCTGAGAGAGAGGGGACTGAGAGACACCAGTCAGTGTACAGATATCACCCTGAGAGAGAGGGGACTGAGAGATACCAGTCAGTGTACAGATATCACCCTGAGAGAGAGGGACTGAGAGACACCAGTCAGTGTACAGATATCACCCTGAGAGAGAGGGGACTGAGAGACACCAGTCAGTGTACAGATATCACCCTGAGAGAGAGGGGACTGAGAGATACCAGTCAGTGTACAGATATCACCCTGAGAGAGAGGGGACTGAGAGACACCAGTCAGTGTACAGATATCACCCTGAGAGAGAGGGGACTGAGAGATACCAGTCAGTGTACATATATCACCCTGAGAGAGAGGGGACTGAGAGACACCAGTCAGTGTACAGATATCACCCTGAGAGAGAGGGGACTGAGAGACACCAGTCAGTGTACAGATATCACCCTGAGAGAGAGGAGACTGCGAGATACCAGTCAGTGTACAGATATCACCCTGAGAGAGAGGGGGGACTGAGAGATACCAGTCAGTGTACATATATCACCCTGAGAGAGAGGGGACTGAGAGACACCAGTCAGTGTACAGATATCACCCTGAGAGAGAGGGGACTGAGAGACACCAGTCAGTGTACAGATATCACCCTGAGAGAGAGGGGACTGAGAGATACCAGTCAGTGTACAGATATCACCCTGAGAGAGAGGGACTGAGAGACACCAGTCAGTGTACAGATATCACCCTGAGAGAGAGGGGACTGAGAGATACCAGTCAGTGTACAGATATCACCCTGAGAGAGAGGGGACTGAGAGATACCAGTCAGTGTACAGATATCACCCTGAGAGAGAGGGGACTGAGAGACACCAGTCAGTGTACAGATATCACCCTGAGAGAGAGGGACTGAGAGATACCAGTCAGTGTACAGATATCACCCTGAGAGAGAGGGACTGAGAGACACCAGTCAGTGTACATATATCACCCTGGGAGAGAGGGACTGAGAGACACCAGTCAGTGTACAGATATCACCCTGAGAGAGAGGGGACTGAGAGACACCAGTCAGTGTACAGATATCACCATGAGAGAGATGGGGACTGAGAGACACCAGTCAGTGTACAGATATCACCCTGAGAGAGAGGGGACTGAGAGACACCAGTCAGTGTACAGATATCACCCTGATAGAGAGGGGACTGAGAGACACCAGTCAGTGTACAGATATCACCCTGAGAGAGAGGGACTGAGAGACACCAGTCAGTGTACAGATATCACCCTGAGAGAGAGGGACTGAGAGACACCAGTCAGTGTACAGATATCACCCTGATAGAGAGGGACTGAGAGATACCAGTCAGTGTACAGATATCACCCTGGGAGAGAGGGACTGAGGGACACCAGTCAGTGTACAGATATCACCCTGAGAGAGAGGGGACTGAGAGATACCAGTCAGTGTACAGATATCACCCTGAGAGAGAGGGAACTGAGGGACACCAGTCAGTGTACAGATATCACCCTGAGAGAGGGGGGACTGAGAGACACCAGTCAGTGTACAGATATCACCCTGAGAGAGAGGGGACTGAGAGACACCAGTCAGTGTACAGATATCACCATGAGAGAGATGGGGACTGAGAGACACCAGTCAGTGTACAGATATCACCCTGAGAGAGAGGGGACTGAGAGACACCAGTCAGTGTACAGATATCACCCTGAGAGAGAGGGGACTGAGAGACACCAGTCAGTGTACAGATATCACCATGAGAGAGATGGGGACTGAGAGACACCAGTCAGTGTACAGATATCACCCTGAGAGAGGGGGGACTGAGAGACACCAGTCAGTGTACAGATATCACCCTGGGAGAGAGGGAACTGAGGGACACCAGTCAGTGTACAGATATCACCCTGAGAGAGAGGGGACTGAGAGATACCAGTCAGTGTACAGATATCACCCTGAGAGAGAGGGGACTGAGAGACACCAGTCAGTGTACAGATATCACCCTGAGAGAGAGGGGACTGAGAGATACCAGTCAGTGTACATATATCACCCTGAGAGAGAGGGGACTGAGAGACACCAGTCAGTGTACAGATATCACCCTGAGAGAGAGGGGACTGAGAGACACCAGTCAGTGTACAGATATCACCATGAGAGAGATGGGGACTGAGAGACACCAGTCAGTGTACAGATATCACCCTGAGAGAGAGGGAACTGAGAGACACCAGTCAGTGTACAGATATCACCCTGAGAGAGGGGGGACTGAGAGACACCAGTCAGTGTACAGATATCACCCTGGGAGAGAGGGAACTGAGGGACACCAGTCAGTGTACAGATATCACCCTGAGAGAGAGGGGACTGAGAGACACCAGTCAGTGTACAGATATCACCCTGAGAGAGAGGGGACTGAGAGACACCAGTCAGTGTACAGATATCACCCTGAGAGAGAGGGGACTGAGAGATACCAGTCAGTGTACAGATATCACCCTGAGAGAGAGGGAGTGAGAGACACCAGTCAGTGTACAGATATCACCCTGAGAGAGAGGGGACTGAGAGACACCAGTCAGTGTACAGATATCACCCTGAGAGAGAGGGGACTGAGAGATACCAGTCAGTGTACAGATATCACCCTGAGAGAGAGGGGACTGAGAGACACCAGTCAGTGTACAGATATCACCCTGAGAGAGAGGGGACTGAGAGATACCAGTCAGTGTACATATATCACCCTGAGAGAGAGGGGACTGAGAGACACCAGTCAGTGTACAGATATCACCCTGAGAGAGAGGGGACTGAGAGACACCAGTCAGTGTACAGATATCACCCTGAGAGAGAGGGGACTGCGAGATACCAGTCAGTGTACAGATATCACCCTGAGAGAGAGGGGACTGAGAGATACCAGTCAGTGTACATATATCACCCTGAGAGAGAGGGGACTGAGAGACACCAGTCAGTGTACAGATATCACCCTGAGAGAGAGGGGACTGAGAGACACCAGTCAGTGTACAGATATCACCCTGAGAGAGGGGGGACTGAGAGACACCAGTCAGTGTACAGATATCACCCTGGGAGAGAGGGAACTGAGGGACACCAGTCAGTGTACAGATATCACCCTGAGAGAGAGGGGACTGAGAGACACCAGTCAGTGTACAGATATCACCCTGAGAGAGAGGGGACTGAGAGACACCAGTCAGTGTACAGATATCACCCTGAGAGAGAGGGGACTGAGAGATACCAGTCAGTGTACAGATATCACCCTGAGAGAGAGGGACTGAGAGACACCAGTCAGTGTACAGATATCACCCTGAGAGAGAGGGGACTGAGAGACACCAGTCAGTGTACAGATATCACCCTGAGAGAGAGGGGACTGAGAGATACCAGTCAGTGTACAGATATCACCCTGAGAGAGAGGGGACTGAGAGACACCAGTCAGTGTACAGATATCACCCTGAGAGAGAGGGGACTGAGAGATACCAGTCAGTGTACATATATCACCCTGAGAGAGAGGGGACTGAGAGACACCAGTCAGTGTACAGATATCACCCTGAGAGAGAGGGGACTGAGAGACACCAGTCAGTGTACAGATATCACCCTGAGAGAGAGGGGACTGCGAGATACCAGTCAGTGTACAGATATCACCCTGAGAGAGAGGGGGGACTGAGAGATACCAGTCAGTGTACATATATCACCCTGAGAGAGAGGGGACTGAGAGACACCAGTCAGTGTACAGATATCACCCTGAGAGAGAGGGGACTGAGAGACACCAGTCAGTGTACAGATATCACCCTGAGAGAGAGGGGACTGAGAGATACCAGTCAGTGTACAGATATCACCCTGAGAGAGAGGGACTGAGAGACACCAGTCAGTGTACAGATATCACCCTGAGAGAGAGGGGACTGAGAGATACCAGTCAGTGTACAGATATCACCCTGAGAGAGAGGGGACTGAGAGATACCAGTCAGTGTACAGATATCACCCTGAGAGAGAGGGGACTGAGAGACACCAGTCAGTGTACAGATATCACCCTGAGAGAGAGGGACTGAGAGATACCAGTCAGTGTACAGATATCACCCTGAGAGAGAGGGACTGAGAGACACCAGTCAGTGTACATATATCACCCTGGGAGAGAGGGACTGAGAGACACCAGTCAGTGTACAGATATCACCCTGAGAGAGAGGGGACTGAGAGATACCAGTCAGTGTACAGATATCACCCTGAGAGAGAGGGAACTGAGGGACACCAGTCAGTGTACAGATATCACCCTGAGAGAGGGGGGACTGAGAGACACCAGTCAGTGTACAGATATCACCCTGAGAGAGGGGGGACTGAGAGACACCAGTCAGTGTACAGATATCACCCTGAGAGAGTGGGGACTGAGAGACACCAGTCAGTGTACAGATATCACCCTGAGAGAGAGAGGACTGAGAGACACCAGTCAGTGTACAGATATCACCCTGAGAGAGAGGAGACTGAGAGACACCAGTCAGTGTACAGATATCACCCTGAGAGAGGGGGTACTGAGAGACACCAGTCAGTGTACAGATATCACCCTGAGAGAGAGGGGACTGAGAGACACCAGTCAGTGTCCAGATATCACCCTGAGAGAGAGGGACTGAGAGACACCAGTCAGTGTACAGATATCACCCTGAGAGAGAGGGACTGAGGGACACCAGTCAGTGTTACGATATCACCCTGAGAGAGAGAGGGACTGAGAGACACCAGTCAGTGTACAGATATCACCCTGAGAGAGAGAGGACTGAGAGACACCAGTCAGTGTACAGATATCACCCTGAGAGAGAGGGAACTGAGGGACACCAGTCAGTGTACAGATATCACCCTGAGAGAGAGAGGGACTGAGAGACACCAGTCAGTGTACAAATATCACCCTGAGAGAGAGGGGACTGAGAGACACCAGTCAGTGTACAGATATCACCCTGAGAGAGAGGGAACTGAGGGACACCAGTCAGTGTACAGATATCACCCTGAGAGAGAGGGGACTGAGAGACACCAGTCAGTGTACAGATATCACCCTGAGAGAGAGGAGACTGAGAGACACCAGTCAGTGTACAGATATCACCCTGAGAGAGAGGAGACTGAGAGACACCAGTCAGTGTACAGATATCACCCTGAGAGGGGAGACTGAGAGACACCAGTCAGTGTACAGATATCACCCTGAGAGAGAGGGACTGAGAGACACCAGTCAGTGTACAGATATCACCCTGAGAGAGAGGGAACTGAGAGACACCAGTCAGTGTACAGATATCACCCTGAGAGAGAGGGAACTGAGAGACACCAGTCCGTGTACAGATATCACCCTGAGAGGGAGGGGACTGAGAGACACCAGTCAGTGTACAGATATCACCCTGAGAGAGAGGGGACTGAGAGACACCAGTCAGTGTACAGATATCACCCTGAGAGAGAGAGGGACTGAGAGACACCAGTCAGTGTACAGATATCACCCTGAGAGAGAGAGGACTGAGAGACACCAGTCAGTGTACAGATATCACCCTGAGAGAGAGGGGACTGAGAGACACCAGTCAGTGTACAGATATCACCCTGAGAAAGAGGGGACTGAGAGACACCAGTCAGTGTACAGATATCACCCTGAGAGAGAGGGGACTGAGAGACACCAGTCAGTGTACAGATATCACCCTGAGAAAGAGGGGACTGAGAGACACCAGTCAGTGTACAGATATCACCCTGAGAGAGAGGGGACTGAGAGACACCAGTCAGTGTACAGATATCACCCTGAGAGAGAGGGGACTGAGAGACACCAGTCAGTGTACAGATATCACCCTGAGGGAGTCACTGAGGATCTTCTGCTGAATGATTTATTTAAGTGTTGCTGCTGACTTGGGTATTTGACATGCTGCCAGAGATATTTGTGCTCCATATGAATTGTGGAGGAAAGAATTCTGTTGCTGCCTCAGGAACTCGAGTGCGGCCTAGCTGCCCTTGCCAGTTCTTGAAGCCTTACCTTTAAAGCGGCCTGTTGCTGTCTTCCAGAGGACAAAGCCATCGTGGACGAGCTTCCTCCGGATCAGGTCCTCCCTGCGGAACTGCCGGCCGCTGTGCATGGCGGCCACTGCCTTGGCGTCCAACCGGTTGTAGATGTCCTGCAGGCGGAACTTCTTCTCGCACTCGTGGACCTCTTGATCCACGGCCGTGATCAGCTCTTTGACCAGGAGCAGGGAGCTGCCCAGGTCCCGGCGGTCCTCCTCGTTCCCTGGGTTGGGGAGGAGGAGGAGGGGGGTGGGGAAAGGGGAAATCGCAGAACAAAACTCTGGGTAACTGCCGGCATTCCACTCCCTCGCGCACCGCGGTGCCCACAGGCCAGAGGCCGACCATTCGGCCCTTCAACTCTCTGGCCCAGTGCTAGCCCGCCAACTGGCTCGAGCCGCTGCAATTCCACGCCCGGCTATATGTCTTTTATTAACCGTCGGGTGTTCCATACAGTTGCAAATACGAATGACTTAGCTTCAGTCGTGATGCATTGTCTGTCTGAAGGAACTTTGGGCGGGGGAGGGGCACTGGCCACAGCTTTGGCGGGACAGTGATCCCTGGGTCCACTATGACCCAGACAACCTGGGCTGTGAGCCCCCGAGGCTGTGACCGGCAACCCCGCACCCCCCCCCACCACCACCCCCACCGCCACCCTGGGGCCTACTGGGGTCATGTCGCTCCACCCGACTGCCGCCCACAGGGTCCATTACCATCCAAGACCGGCTGGGGCTGTGACCCTGGGCCGAATGGCCTGTTGTCTTGACTGTGAGCTCCACGTGACACTTACCTTTTGTGTTGTGCAGAATCCGGTCAATGAGCACAGGGTATTTGGTGATTCTCTGGGTAACTAGCAGAATGCACTCCTGGATCCCATGTCTCCTTAGCACAGAGCTCCTTGTCATTCTCTACATTCAGACACAGGAACAAGCATCAGGACCCAGAGGTCAGGACAGGTACAGCACAGGGGTTAGATACAGAGTAAAGCTCCCTCTACACTGTCCCCTATCAAACACTCCCAGGACAGGTACAGCACAGGGGTTAGATACAGAGTAAAGCTCCCTCTACACTGTCCCCCATCAAACACTCCCAGGACAGGTACAGCACAGGGGTTAGATACAGAGTAAAGCTCCTTCTACACTGTCCCCCATCAAACACTCCCAGGACAGGTACAGCACGGGGGTTAGATAGTCACCGCTCGGCTGGGGCGCTGGACAGGACTGCTCCGAGTGCTTTCCTACAGGGGCCGAGCGTTGGTCATAAACCAACTGGTGGCCTCCATGTTGTGGTACCGGTTGGTCACTTTGGCCCCGCTCCCTGTATTTGCCACCAAGATCCAGAAGAAACTCGTCGATTTCTTCTGGGGCAGGAGGAAACACTGGGTCTCTGCCGCGGTCCTGTGTCTCCCGATCGAGGAGGGCGGTCAGTCGCTGGTGTGCGTCCGCACCCAGGCTGCGACTCTCCGCCTTCGGACCCTGCAGAGATACCTGTACGTCGATCGTCCTCCCAGATGGTGTGCGCTGGCGACGTATTTTTTCCGCCAGTGTCACTGCCTTCAAGACGACACGCAGCTCCTGGTGGAGTCCGTTAGCCGCGCCTCTCTGAGGGAGTTGCCTGTCTTTTACCGGGATCTATTCCGAGTCTGAACATGGTCGCCTCCAGTCAGAGCGCTCCCCCGCCGGTGGAGGAGAGCGCCTCGGCTGTCCGGGCGGCCGACTCCGGGGACGGTCCGGCGGCGGAGGAGTAGCCGAAACCCCCGGGACGTCCCTCACTGCGGGTGGCGAGGGGGCTCGGGAGTGCGGAGCGATCCCGGCGGAGCTGACCACCGCTCGGCCGGAACTGCTCATCGGACCCAGGCCCCGAAACCCTCCTCGGGAGCCAGTCCCGCACAACCCGAGCCGCCTCTCGGAAATGCCCTCCGTGCCATTCCAATCGGCGCGGAGGGGTTTCCTGTACGGGCTGCTCCTGCACACTCTCCACTTCCTCGCCCTCGTCAGCCGGCCGGACACGCCCTGGCGGTCCGCGTTGCCATCTGGCGGCGAGGGGAAACCCCGATGGAGGTCTCTCTACGCGGGAGTCTTCCCCTTTTACATCGGGGTCCTGGGGTGGAGGGTGCTGCACAGAGCAGTCCCGTGCAATAGGCTTTTAAGTAGGTTCACGGACTCCCAGGCCGCCTGTACTTTCTGCGGCCTGGACGAGTCCGTGTTCCACATTTATACGGAGTGTGCGAGGTTGCAGCCCCTCTTTGAGTATTTGAAGGGGCTGTTCCTCAAATTCTGGCTGCACTTCAGTCCCACGCTCCTGATCTTTGGGCACCCGGTGCGGAGGGGCTTGGGCCGGGAGGAGGATCTCCTTGTCGGTCTGCTCCTGGGCCTGGCCAAGGTGGCAATTCACAGGTCCAGCCTGCGGGCCGTCGGGGGGTCCGTCCTCCCCGATTGCCTGCCCCTCTTCCGCGGTTACGTTCGCGCCCGGGTGTCCCTGGAAAAGGAGCATGCGGTGTCCGCCGGTACGCTTGAGGCCTTCCGCGACCGGTGGGCACCGCAGGGACTGGAGTGCATTGTCGACGCCGAGAATGGCATTTTAATTTGAGTTTTTTGTTTATTTATCTGTTTTTAATAAAGTGATTTTAAAAATATAAGTGTGTATATAAAGGGGGCCTGAGGAATAAAGGCCCCCTCGACATGAAAAATTTAAAAGGGGCCTGGGGTATAAAGGCCACCTTATTTAAAAAAAAAACGGGGGTTAGATGCAGAGTAAAGCTCCCTCTACACTGTCCCATCAAACACTCCCAGGACAGGTACAGAGGTGCTGTTGGAGGGGGAGAGCTGAGGAGAGAGTTGCAAGACTTTTTGGACAAAAGTTGCTGTCGAGGAGGAAGGGGCTTTTGGAATAAGGCTGAAAAAAAAAAACAAAACGGGTTAGATACAGAGTAAAGCTCCCGAGAATTTAAAAAAAATAAAAAAATAAAACGGGAGTTGGACACAGGCCTACCTGTGACTCCAGTCCCACAGCAACCTGGTTGACTCTTAACCTGCCCCCTGGAGTGGGCCTCGTGTCCAACTCCTGCACGGTGTTCACGAAGGCAGCTCACCACCACCTTGTTAGGGCATTTCGGGATGGGCAATAAATGCCAGCCTTGCCAATGAACGCCACATCCTCAGAATGAAAATAAATCGGAGTGCCAAAAGGCATTTGATAAAGTGCCACACAACAGGCTTAGTCAGCAAAGTTAAAGCCCACGGAATAAAAGGGACAGTAACAGAAATAGGCCGAGTGACAGGAAACAGGGAGTGAATGATTGTTTTTCGGACTGGAGGAGGGTATATAGTGGGATTCCCCGGGGATCGGTGTTGGGACCCCTGCTTTTCTCGATCAATATTAATGACCGAGACTTGGGTGTACAGAGCACAATTTCTAAATCTGTGGATGACACAAAGTTTGGAAGTATTGTGAACTGTGAGGAGGATAGTGATAAACTTCAAGAGGACAGAAACAGGCTGGTGGGACGGGCGGACAAGTGGTGGATGAAATTTAACACAGAAAAGTGTGAGGTGATTCATTGTGGTAGGAAGAATGAGGAGAGGCAATATAAAATAAAGGATATAATTCTAAAGGGGGTTCAGGAGCAGAGGGACCTGGGGGGTATATGTGTACAAATCATCAAAGGTGGCAGGGCAGGTTGAGAAAGTGGTTACTAAATCACACGGGATCCCGGGCTTTATAAATAGAGGCAGAGAGTACAAAAACAAGGAAATTATGATAAACCTTTATAAAACACTGGCTCGGCCTCAACTGGAGTATTGTGTCCTGTTCTGAGCCCCGCACTTTAGGAAGGAGGTTAAGGCATTAGAGAAGAGTGCAGAAAAGATTCCGGAGAATGGTTCGAGGGATGAGGAACCTCAGTTACGACGATAGATTGGAGAAGCTGGGGCTGTTCTCCTTGGAGGAGAGAAGGCTGAGAGGAGATTTGATAGAGTTGTTCAAAATCACGAGGGGTCTGGACAGAGTAGACAGGGAGACAGTTCCCGTTGGCGGAAGGATCCAGAACAAAATGGAATCGGATAATTATCTGAGGTGGGAAAATTTGTCGGGCTACGGGAGAAGGCAGGGGAGGGGGGACGAGGTGAGTTGCACGAACAGAGGGCCAGCACAGACACGATGGGCTGAATGGCCCACCCCTCCTGTGCTGTCACCCTTCTCCAATCCCAGAGCATGCAGAGTCTGGGGCACGGGACACTGCAGGGAGGGAAGGATCAGCCGTTCCAATCGGAGGATTTGGGATATTATCCGCAGGAAGTGATCACTCACCCGCACAAACTGCTGGAAGCGTTTGTCTCGAGTAAACAGCTCCTTGTACAACTTCACAGCCTTGGTGTGTCGGCTGCAGAACTCAGCATAGGCTCTCTTCATCAACTCCGCATTCTGACCAGAAAACTGGAGAGAGAGAGAGAGAGAGACAGGGGTTAACACAGAGCGAGAGAGAGACAGAGAGAGAGTCAGGGGTTAACAGAGAGAGAGAGAGAGAGAGAGAGAGACAGGGGTTAACACAGAGAGAGAGAGAGAGAGAGAGAGAGACAGGGGTTAGCACAGAGAGAGAGAGAGAGAGAGAGAGAGAGACGGGGTAGCACAGAGAGAGAGAGAGACAGGAGTTAGCACAGAGAGAGAGAGAGACAGGGGTTAGCACAGAGAGAGAGAGAGACAGAGAGAGACAGGGGTTAGCACAGAGAGAGAGAGAGAGAGAGACAGGGGTTAGCACAGAGAGAGAGAGAGAGAGACAGGGGTTAGCACAGAGAGAGACAGGGGTTAGCACAGAGAGAGAGAGAGACAGGGGTTAGCACAGAGAGAGAGAGAGAGAGACAGGGGTTAGCACAGAGAGAGAGAGAGACAGAGAGAGACAGGGGTTAGCACAGAGAGAGAGAGAGAGAGAGAGAGACAGGGGTTAGCAAAGAGAGAGAGAGACAGGGGTTAGCACAGAGAGAGAGAGAGAGAGAGACAGAGAGAGAGACAGGGGTTAGCACAGAGAGAGAGAGAGAGAGAGACAGGGGTTAGCACAGAGAGAGAGAGAGAGAGAGAGAGAGAGAGAGAGACAGGGGTTAGCACAGAGAGAGAGAGAGAGAGAGACAGGAGTTAGCACAGAGATAGAGAGAGAGAGAGACAGGGGTTAGCACAGAGAGAGACAGGGGTTAGCACAGAGAGAGAGAGAGAGAGACAGGGGTTAGCACAGAGAGAGACATGGGTTAGCACAGAGAGAGAGAGAGAGAGACAGGGGTTAGCACAGAGTGAGAGAGAGAGAGACAGGGGTTAGCACAGAGAGAGAGAGAGAGAGAGAGAGAGACAGGGGGTAGCACAGAGAAAGACAGGGGTGAGCACAGAGAGAGACAGGGGTTAGCACACAGAGAGAGAGAGACAGGGGTTAGCACAGAGAGAGAGAGAGACAGAGAGAGACAGGGGTTAGCACAGAGAGAGAGAGAGACAGGGGTTAGCACAGAGAGAGACAGGGGTTAGCACACAGAGAGAGAGAGACAGGGGTTAGCACAGAGAGAGAGAGAGACAGAGAGAGACAGGGGTTAGCACAGAGAGAGAGAGAGAGAGAGACAGGGGTTAGCACAGAGAGAGAGAGAGACAGGGGTTAGCACAGAGAGAGACAGGGGTTAGCACACAGAGAGAGAGAGACAGGGGTTAGCACAGAGAGAGAGAGAGACAGAGAAAGACAGGGGTTAGCACAGAGAGAGAGAGAGAGAGAGACAGGGGTTAGCACAGAGAGAGAGAGAGACAGGGGTTAGCACACAGAGAGAGAGAGACAGGGGTTAGCACAGAGAGAGAGAGAGACAGAGAGAGACAGGGGTTAGCACAGAGAGAGAGAGAGAGAGAGACAGGGGTTAGCACAGAGAGAGAGAGAGACAGGGGTTAGCACACAGAGAGAGAGAGACAGGGGTTAGCACAGAGAGAGAGAGAGACAGAGAGAGACAGGGGTTAGCACAGAGAGAGAGAGAGAGAGAGACAGGGGTTAGCACAGAGAGAGAGAGACAGGGGTTAGCACAGAGAGAGAGAGAGAGAGACAGGGGTTAGCACAGAGAGAGACAGGGGTTAGCACACAGAGAGAGAGAGACAGGGGTGAGCACAGAGAGAGAGAGAGACAGAGAGAGACAGGGGTTAGCACAGAGAGAGAGAGAGAGAGAGACAGGGGTTAGCACAGAGAGAGAGAGAGACAGAGAGAGACAGGGGTTAGCACAGAGAGAGAGAGAGAGAGAGACAGGGGTTAGCACAGAGAGAGAGAGAGAGAGACAGGGGTTAGCACAGAGAGAGACAGGGGTTAGCACAGAGAGAGAGAGAGACAGGGGTTAGCACAGAGAGAGAAAGAGAGAGACAGGGGTTAGCACAGAGAGAGAGAGAGACAGAGAGAGACAGGGGTTAGCACAGAGAGAGAGAGAGAGAGAGAGAGAGAGACAGGGGTTAGCACAGAGAGAGAGAGACCGGGGTTCGCACAGAGAGAGAGAGAGAGAGAGAGAGACAGGGGTTAGCACAGAGAGAGAGAGAGAGAGAGAGAGACAGGGGTTAGCACAGAGATAGAGAGAGAGAGAGACAGGGGTTAGCACAGAGAGAGACAGGGGTTAGCACAGAGAGAGAGAGAGAGACAGGGGTTAGCACAGAGAGAGACAGGGGTTAGCACAGAGAGAGAGAGAGAGAGACAGGGGTTAGCACAGAGTGAGAGAGAGAGAGACAGGGGTTAGCACAGAGAGAGAGAGAGAGAGAGAGACAGGGGGTAGCACAGAGAAAGACAGGGGTGAGCACAGAGAGAGAGAGAGAGAGACAGGGGTTAGCACGGAGAGAGAGAGAGACGGGGGTAGCACAGAGAGAGGGAGAGTGAGACAGGGGGTAGCACAGAGAAAGACAGGGGTTAGCACAGAGAGAGAGAGAGAGACAGGGGTTAGCACAGAGAGAGACAGGGGTTAGCACAGAGAGAGAGAGACAGGGGTTAGCACAGAGAGAGAGACAGAGAGAGACAGAGGTTAGCACAGAGATAGAGAGAGAGAGACAGGGGTTAGCACAGAGAGAGAGAGAGACAGGGGTTAGCACAGAGAGAGAGAGAGAGAGACAGGGGTTAGCACAGAGAGAGAGAGAGAGACAGGGGTTAGCACAGAGAGAGACAGGGGTTAGCACAGAGAGAGAGAGAGAGAGACAGGGGTTAGCACAGAGAGAGACAGGGGTTAGCACAGAGAGAGAGAGAGAGAGAGAGACAGGGGTTAGCACAGAGAGAGAGAGAGAGAGAGAGACAGGGGTTAGCACAGAGAGAGAGAGACAGAGAGAGACAGGGGTTAGCACAGAGAGAGAGAGACAGAGACAGGGGTTAGCACAGAGAGAGAGAGAGAGACAGGGATTAGCACAGAGAGAGAGAGAGACAGAGAGAGACAGGGGTTAGCACAGAGAGAGAGAGAGAGAGAGAGAGACAGGGGTTAGCACAGAGAGAGAGAGAGAGAGAGAGAGAGAGACAGGGATTAGCACAGAGAGGGAGAGAGAGAGAGAGAGACAGGGGTTAGCACAGAGAGAGAGAGAGAGAGAGAGACAGGGATTAGCACAGAGAGGGAGATAGAGAGAGAGAGACAGGGATTAGCACAGAGAGAGAGAGAGACAGAGAGAGACAGGGGTTAGCACAGAGAGAGAGAGAGAGAGAGAGACAGGGGTTAGCACAGAGAGAGAGACAGAGACAGGGATTAGCACAGAGAGAGAGAGAGAGAGAGAGAGAGACAGGGATTAGCACAGAGAGGGAGAGAGAGAGAGAGAGACAGGGGTTAGCACAGAGAGAGACAGGGGTTAGCACAGAGAGAGAGAGAGAGAGACAGGGGTTTCCACAGAGAGAGAGAGAGAGAGAGAGACAGGGGTTAACACAGAGAGAGACAGGGGTTAGCACAGAGAGGGAGAGAGAGAGAGAGAGACAGGGGTTAGCACAGAGAGAGAGAGAGAGAGAGAGAGACAGGGGTTAGCACAGAGAGAGACAGGGGTTAGCACACAGAGAGAGAGAGACAGGGGTTAGCACAGAGAGAGAGAGAGACAGAGAGAGACAGGGGTTAGCACAGAGAGAGAGAGAGAGAGAGACAGGGGTTAGCACAGAGAGAGAGAGAGACAGGGTTAGCACAGAGAGAGACAGGGGTTAGTACACAGAGAGAGAGAGACAGGGGTTAGCACAGAGAGAGAGAGAGACAGAGAGAGACAGGGGTTAGCACAGAGAGAGAGAGAGAGAGACAGGGGTTAGCACAGAGAGAGAGAGAGACAGGGGTTAGCACACAGAGAGAGAGAGACAGGGGTTAGCACAGAGAGAGAGAGAGACAGAGAGAGACAGGGGTTAGCACAGAGAGAGAGAGAGAGAGAGACAGGGGTTAGCACAGAGAGAGAGAGAGACAGGGGTTAGCACAGAGAGAGACAGGGGTTAGCACACAGAGAGAGAGAGACAGGGGTTAGCACAGAGAGAGAGAGAGACAGAGAGAGACAGGGGTTAGCACAGAGAGAGAGAGAGAGAGAGACAGGGGATAGCACAGAGAGAGAGAGAGAGAGACAGGGGTTAGCACAGAGAGAGAGAGAGAGAGACAGGGGTTAGCACAGAGAGAGACAGGGGTTAGCACACAGAGAGAGAGAGACAGGGGTTAGCACAGAGAGAGAGAGAGACAGAGAGAGACAGGGGTTAGCACAGAGAGAGAGAGAGAGAGAGACAGGGGTTAGCACAGAGAGAGAGAGAGACAGAGAGAGACAGGGGTTAGCACAGAGAGAGAGAGAGACAGAGAGAGACAGGGGTTAGCACAGAGAGAGAGAGAGAGAGAGACAGGGGTTAGCACAGAGAGAGAGAGAGAGAGACAGGGGTTAGCACAGAGAGAGAGAGAGAGAGACAGGGGTTAGCACAGAGAGAGACAGGGGTTAGCACAGAGAGAGAGAGAGACAGGGGTTAGCACAGAGAGAGAGAGAGAGAGAGACAGGGGTTAGCACAGAGAGAGAGAGAGACAGAGAGAGACAGGGGTTAGCACAGAGAGAGAGAGAGAGAGAGAGAGAGACAGGGGTTAGCACAGAGAGAGAGAGACCGGGGTTAGCACAGAGAGAGAGAGAGAGAGAGAGACAGGGGTTAGCACAGAGAGAGAGAGAGAGAGAGAGAGACAGGGGTTAGCACAGAGATAGAGAGAGAGAGAGACAGGGGTTAGCACAGAGAGAGACAGGGGTTAGCACAGAGAGAGAGAGAGAGACAGGGGTTAGCACAGAGAGAGACAGGGGTTAGCACAGAGAGAGAGAGAGAGAGACAGAGGTTAGCACAGAGTGAGAGAGAGAGAGACAGGGGTTAGCACAGAGAGAGAGAGAGAGAGAGAGACAGGGGGTAGCACAGAGAAAGACAGGGGTGAGCACAGAGAGAGAGAGAGAGAGACAGGGGTTAGCACGGAGAGAGAGAGAGACGGGGGTAGCACAGTGAGAGGGAGAGAGAGACAGGGGGTAGCACAGAGAAAGACAGGGGTTAGCACAGAGAGAGAGAGAGAGACAGGGGTTAGCACAGAGAGAGACAGGGGTTAGCACAGAGAGAGAGACAGAGAGAGACAGAGGTTAGCACAGAGATAGAGAGAGAGAGACAGGGGTTAGCACAGAGAGAGAGAGAGACAGGGGTTAGCACAGAGAGAGAGAGAGAGAGACAGGGGTTAGCACAGAGAGAGAGAGAGAGACAGGGGTTAGCACAGAGAGAGAGAGGGGTTAGCACAGAGAGAGAGAGAGAGAGACAGGGGTTAGCACAGAGAGAGACAGGGGTTAGCACACAGAGAGAGAGAGAGAGAGAGACAGGGGTTAGCACAGAGAGAGAGAGAGAGAGAGAGAGAGACAGGGGTTAGCACAGACAGAGAGAGACAGAGAGAGACAGGGGTTAGCACAGAGAGAGAGAGACAGAGACAGGGGTTAGCACAGAGAGAGAGAGAGAGACAGGGATTAGCACAGAGAGAGAGAGAGACAGAGAGAGACAGGGGTTAGCACAGAGAGAGAGAGAGAGAGACAGGGGTTAGCACAGAGAGAGAGACAGAGACAGGGATTAGCACAGAGAGAGAGAGAGAGAGAGAGAGAGACAGGGGTTAGCACAGAGAGAGAGAGAGAGAGAGAGAGACAGGGATTAGCACAGAGAGGGAGAGAGAGAGAGAGAGACAGGGGTTAGCACAGAGAGAGACAGGGGTTAGCACAGAGAGAGAGAGAGAGAGACAGGGGTTTCCACAGAGAGAGAGAGAGAGAGAGACAGGGGTTAGCACAGAGAGGGAGAGAGAGAGAGAGAGACAGGGGTTAGCACAGAGAGAGAGAGAGAGAGAGAGAGACAGGGGTTAGCACAGAGAGAGACAGGGGTTAGCACAGAGAGAGAGAGAGAGAGACAGGGGTTCGCACAGAGAGAGAGAGAGAGAGAGAGACAGGGGTTAACACAGAGAGAGACAGGGGTTAGCACAGAGAGAGAGAGAGAGAGACAGGGGTTAACACAGAGAGAGACAGGGGTTAGCACAGAGAGAGAGAGAGAGAGACAGGGGTTAGCACAGAGAGAGACAGGGGTTAGCACCGAGAGTGAGAGAGACAGGGGTTAGCACCGAGAGAGAGAGAGACAGGGGTTAGCACAGAGACAGAGAGAGAGAGACAGGGGTTAACACAGAGAGAGAGAGAGAGACAGGGGTTAGCACAGAGAGAGAGAGAGAGACAGGGGTTAGCACAGAGAGAGAGAGAGACAGGGGTTAGCACAGAGAGAGACAGGGGTTAGCACAGAGAGAGAGAGAGAGAGACAGGGGTTAACACAGAGAGAGACAGGGGTTAGCACAGAGAGAGAGAGAGACAGGGGTTAACACAGAGAGAGACAGGGGTTAGCATAGAGAGAGAGAGAGAGAGAGAGACAGGGGTTAGCACAGAGAGAGAGAGAGACAGGGGTTAGCACAGAGAGAGAGAGAGAGAGAGAGACAGGGGTTAACACAGAGAGAGACAGGGGTTAGCACAGAGAGAGAGAGAGACAGGGGTTAGCACAGAGAGAGAGAGAGAGAGACAGAGAGAGAGAGACAGGGGGTTAGCACAGAGAGAGAGAGAGACAGAGAGAGACAGGGGTTAGCACAGAGAGAGAGAGAGAGAGAGACAGGGGTTAGCACAGAGAGAGAGAGAGAGAGACAGGGGTTAGCACAGAGAGAGACAGGGGTTAGCACACACAGAGAGAGAGACAGGGGTTAGCACAGAGAGAGAGAGAGACAGAGAGAGACAGGGGTTAGCACAGAGAGAGAGAGAGAGAGAGACAGGGGTTAGCACAGAGAGAGAGAGAGACAGAGAGAGACAGGGGTTAGCACAGAGAGAGAGAGAGAGAGACAGGGGTTAGCACAGAGAGAGAGAGAGAGAGACAGGGGTTAGCACAGAGAGAGAGAGAGAGAGACAGGGGTTAGCACAGGGAGAGACAGGGGTTAGCACAGAGAGAGAGAGAGACAGGGGTTAGCACAGAGAGAGAGAGAGAGAGACAGGGGTTAGCACAGAGAGAGAGAGAGACAGAGAGAGACAGGGGTTAGCACAGAGAGAGAGAGAGAGAGAGAGACAGGGGTTAGCACAGAGAGAGAGAGACAGGGGTTAGCACAGAGAGAGAGAGAGAGAGAGAGAGACAGGGGTTAGCACAGAGAGAGAGAGAGAGAGAGAGAGACAGGGGTTAGCACAGAGAGAGAGAGAGAGAGAGAGACAGGAGTTAGCACAGAGATAGAGAGAGAGAGAGACAGGGGTTAGCACAGAGAGAGACAGGGGTTAGCACAGAGAGAGAGAGAGAGACAGGGGTTAGCACAGAGAGAGACACGGGTTAGCACAGAGAGAGAGAGAGAGAGACAGGGGTTAGCACAGAGTGAGAGAGAGAGAGACAGGGGTTAGCACAGAGAGAGAGAGAGAGAGAGAGAGAGACAGGGGGTAGCACAGAGAAAGACAGGGGTGAGCACAGAGAGAGAGAGAGAGAGACAGGGGTTAGCACGGAGAGAGAGAGAGACAGGGGGTAGCACAGAGAGAGGGAGAGAGAGACAGGGGGTAGCACAGAGAAAGACAGGGGTTAGCACAGAGAGAGAGAGAGAGACAGGGGTTAGCACAGAGAGAGACAGGGGTTAGCACAGAGAGAGAGAGACAGGGGTTAGCACAGAGAGAGAGACAGAGAGAGACAGAGGTTAGCACAGAGATAGAGAGAGAGAGACAGGGGTTAGCACAGAGAGAGAGAGAGACAGGGGTTACCACAGAGAGAGAGAGAGAGAGACAGGGGTTAGCACAGAGAGAGAGAGAGAGACAGGGGTTAGCACAGAGAGAGACAGGGGTTAGCACAGAGAGAGAGAGAGAGAGAGAGAGACAGGGGTTAGCACAGAGAGAGACAGGGGTTAGCACAGAGAGAGAGAGAGAGAGAGACAGGGGTTAGCACAGAGAGAGAGAGAGAGAGAGAGACAGGGGTTAGCACAGAGAGAGAGAGACAGAGAGAGACAGGGGTTAGCACAGAGAGAGAGAGACAGAGACAGGGGTTAGCACAGAGAGAGAGAGAGAGACAGGGATTAGCACAGAGAGAGAGAGAGAGACAGAGAGAGACAGGGGTTAGCACAGAGAGAGAGAGAGAGAGACAGGGGTTAGCACAGAGAGAGAGACAGAGACAGGGATTAGCACAGAGAGAGAGAGAGAGAGAGAGAGACAGGGGTTAGCACAGAGAGAGAGAGAGAGACAGGGGTTAGCACAGAGAGAGAGAGAGAGACAGGGGTTAGCACAGAGAGAGAGAGAGACAGGGGTTAGCACAGAGAGAGACAGGGGTTAGCACAGAGAGAGAGAGAGAGAGACAGGGGTTAACACAGAGAGAGACAGGGGTTAGCACAGAGAGAGAGAGAGACAGGGGTTAACACAGAGAGAGACAGGGGTTAGCATAGAGAGAGAGAGAGAGAGAGAGACAGGGGTTAGCACAGAGAGAGAGAGAGACAGGGGTTAGCACAGAGAGAGAGAGAGAGAGAGAGACAGGGGTTAACACAGAGAGAGACAGGGGTTAGCACAGAGAGAGAGAGAGACAGGGGTTAGCACAGAGAGAGAGAGAGAGAGACAGAGAGAGAGAGACAGGGGGTTAGCACAGAGAGAGAGAGAGACAGAGAGAGACAGGGGTTAGCACAGAGAGAGAGAGAGAGAGAGACAGGGGTTAGCACAGAGAGAGAGAGAGAGAGACAGGGGTTAGCACAGAGAGAGACAGGGGTTAGCACACACAGAGAGAGAGACAGGGGTTAGCACAGAGAGAGAGAGAGACAGAGAGAGACAGGGGTTAGCACAGAGAGAGAGAGAGAGAGAGACAGGGGTTAGCACAGAGAGAGAGAGAGACAGAGAGAGACAGGGGTTAGCACAGAGAGAGAGAGAGAGAGAGACAGGGGTTAGCACAGAGAGAGAGAGAGAGAGACAGGGGTTAGCACAGAGAGAGAGAGAGAGAGACAGGGGTTAGCACAGAGAGAGAGAGAGACAGGGGTTAGCACAGAGAGAGAGAGAGAGAGACAGGGGTTAGCACAGAGAGAGAGAGAGACAGAGAGAGACAGGGGTTAGCAAAGAGAGAGAGAGAGAGAGAGAGAGACAGGGGTTAGCACAGAGAGAGAGAGACAGGGGTTAGCACAGAGAGAGAGAGAGAGAGAGAGAGACAGGGGTTAGCACAGAGAGAGAGAGAGAGAGAGAGAGACAGGGGTTAGCACAGAGAGAGAGAGAGAGAGAGACAGGAGTTAGCACAGAGATAGAGAGAGAGAGAGACAGGGGTTAGCACAGAGAGAGACAGGGGTTAGCACAGAGAGAGAGAGAGAGAGACAGGGGTTAGCACAGAGAGAGACACGGGTTAGCACAGAGAGAGAGAGAGAGAGACAGGGGTTAGCACAGAGTGAGAGAGAGAGAGACAGGGGTTAGCACAGAGAGAGAGAGAGAGAGAGAGAGAGACAGGGGGTAGCACAGAGAAAGACAGGGGTGAGCACAGAGAGAGAGAGAGAGAGACAGGGGTTAGCACGGAGAGAGAGAGAGACAGGGGGTAGCACAGAGAGAGGGAGAGAGAGACAGGGGGTAGCACAGAGAAAGACAGGGGTTAGCACAGAGAGAGAGAGAGAGACAGGGGTTAGCACAGAGAGAGACAGGGGTTAGCACAGAGAGAGAGAGACAGGGGTTAGCACAGAGAGAGAGACAGAGAGAGACAGAGGTTAGCACAGAGATAGAGAGAGAGAGACAGGGGTTAGCACAGAGAGAGAGAGAGACAGGGGTTAGCACAGAGAGAGAGAGAGAGAGACAGGGGTTAGCACAGAGAGAGAGAGAGAGACAGGGGTTAGCACAGAGAGAGACAGGGGTTAGCACAGAGAGAGAGAGAGAGAGAGACAGGGGTTAGCACAGAGAGAGACAGGGGTTAGCACAGAGAGAGAGAGAGAGAGAGACAGGGGTTAGCACAGAGAGAGAGAGAGAGAGAGAGACAGGGGTTAGCACAGAGAGAGAGAGACAGAGAGAGACAGGGGTTAGCACAGAGAGAGAGAGACAGAGACAGGGGTTAGCACAGAGAGAGAGAGAGAGACAGGGATTAGCACAGAGAGAGAGAGAGAGACAGAGAGAGACAGGGGTTAGCACAGAGAGAGAGAGAGAGAGACAGGGGTTAGCACAGAGAGAGAGACAGAGACAGGGATTAGCACAGAGAGAGAGAGAGAGAGAGAGAGACAGGGGTTAGCACAGAGAGAGAGAGAGAGAGAGAGACAGGGATTAGCACAGAGAGGGAGAGAGAGAGAGAGAGACAGGGGTTAGCACAGAGAGAGACAGGGGTTAGCACAGAGAGAGAGAGAGAGAGACGGGGGTTTGCACAGAGAGAGAGAGAGAGAGAGAGACAGGGGTTAACACAGAGAGAGACAGGGGTTAGCACAGAGAGGGAGAGAGAGAGAGAGAGACAGGGGTTAGCACAGAGAGAGAGAGAGAGAGAGAGAGAGACAGGGGTTAGCACAGAGAGAGACAGGGGTTAGCACAGAGAGAGAGAGAGAGAGACAGGGGTTCGCACAGAGAGAGAGAGAGAGAGAGACAGGGGTTAACACAGAGAGAGACAGGGGTTAGCACAGAGAGAGAGAGAGAGAGACAGGGGTTAACACAGAGAGAGACAGGGGTTAGCACAGAGAGAGAGAGAGAGAGACAGGGGTTAGCACAGAGAGAGACAGGGGTTAGCACCGAGAGTGAGAGAGACAGGGGTTAGCACCGAGAGAGAGAGAGACAGGGGTTAGCACAGAGACAGAGAGAGAGAGACAGGGGTTAACACAGAGAGAGAGAGAGAGACAGGGGTTAGCACAGAGAGAGAGAGAGAGACAGGGGTTAGCACAGAGAGAGAGAGAGACAGGGGTTAGCACAGAGAGAGACAGGGGTTAGCACAGAGAGAGAGAGAGAGAGACAGGGGTTAACACAGAGAGAGACAGGGGTTAGCACAGAGAGAGAGAGAGACAGGGGTTAACACAGAGAGAGACAGGGGTTAGCATAGAGAGAGAGAGAGAGAGAGAGACAGGGGTTAGCACAGAGAGAGAGAGAGACAGGGGTTAGCACAGAGAGAGAGAGAGAGAGAGAGACAGGGGTTAACACAGAGAGAGACAGGGGTTAGCATAGAGAGAGAGAGAGAGAGAGAGACAGGGTTAGCACAGAGAGAGAGAGAGACAGGGGTTAGCACAGAGAGAGAGAGAGAGAGACAGAGAGAGAGAGACAGGGGTTAGCACAGAGAGAGAGAGAGAGACAGGGGTTAGCACAGAGAGAGAGAGAGAGAGAGAGAGAGACAGGGGTTAGCACAGAGAGAGAGAGAGAGAGAGAGAGAGACAGGGGTTAGCACAGAGAGAGAGAGACAGAGACAGGGGTTAGCACAGAGAGAGAGAGAGAGACAGGGATTAGCACAGAGAGAGAGAGAGACAGAGAGAGACAGGGGTTAGCACAGAGAGAGAGAGACAGAGACAGGGGTTAGCACAGAGAGAGAGAGAGAGACAGGGGTTAGCACAGAGAGAGAGAGACAGAGACAGGGATTAGCACAGAGAGAGAGAGAGAGAGAGAGAGAGACAGGGGTTAGCACAGAGAGAGAGAGAGACAGGGGTTAGCACAGAGAGAGAGACAGAGACAGGGATTAGCACAGAGAGAGAGAGAGAGAGAGAGAGAGAGACAGGGGTTAGCACAGAGAGAGAGAGAGAGAGAGAGACAGGGATTAGCACAGAGAGGGAGAGAGAGAGAGAGAGACAGGGGTTAGCACAGAGAGAGACAGGGGTTAGCACAGAGAGAGAGAGAGAGAGACAGGGGTTCGCACAGAGAGAGAGAGAGAGAGAGAGAGACAGGGGTTAACACAGAGAGAGACAGGGGTTAGCACAGAGAGGGAGAGAGAGAGAGAGAGACAGGGGTTAGCACAGAGAGAGACAGGGGTTAGCACAGAGAGAGAGAGAGAGAGACAGGGGTTCGCACAGAGAGAGACAGGGGTTAGCACAGAGAGAGAGAGAGAGAGACAGGGGTTCGCACAGAGAGAGAGAGAGAGAGAGACAGGGGTTAACACAGAGAGAGACAGGGGTTAGCACAGAGAGAGAGAGAGAGAGACAGGGGTTAACAGAGAGAGAGACAGGGGTTAGCACAGAGAGAGAGAGAGAGAGAAAGGGGTTAGCACAGAGAGAGACAGGGGTTAGCACCGAGAGTGAGAGAGACAGGGGTTAGCACCGAGAGAGAGAGAGAGACAGGGGTTAACACAGAGAGAGAGAGACAGGGGTTAGCACAGAGAGAGAGAGAGACAGGGGTTAGCACAGAGAGAGACAGGGTTAGCACAGAGAGAGAGAGAGAGAGACAGGGGTTAACACAGAGAGAGACAGGGGTTAGCACAGAGAGAGAGAGAGACAGGGGTTAACACAGAGAGAGACAGGGGTTAGCACAGAGAGAGAGAGAGAGAGAGAGACAGGGGGTGGCACAGAGAGAGAGAGAGACAGGGGTTAGCACAGAGAGAGAGAGAGAGAGAGACAGGGGTTAACACAGAGAGAGACAGGGGTTAGCACAGAGAGAGAGAGAGACAGGGGTTAGCACAGAGAGAGAGAGAGAGAGACAGAGAGAGAGAGACAGGGGTTAGCACAGAGAGAGACAGGGGTTAGCACAGAGAGAGAGAGAGAGAGAGAGAGAGAGAGAGAGAGACAGGGGTTAGCACAGAGAGAGAGAGAGAGAGACAGGAGTTAGCACAGAGATAGAGAGAGAGAGAGACAGGGGTTAGCACAGAGAGAGACAGGGGTTAGCACAGAGAGAGAGAGAGAGAGAGAGAGAGAGACAGGGGTTAGCACAGAGAGAGAGAGACAGGGGTTAGCACAGAGAGAGAGAGAGAGAGAGAGAGACAGGGGTTAGCACAGAGAGAGAGAGAGAGAGAGAGAGACAGGGGTTAGCACAGAGAGAGAGAGAGAGAGAGACAGGAGTTAGCACAGAGATAGAGAGAGAGAGAGACAGGGGTTAGCACAGAGAGAGACAGGGGTTAGCACAGAGAGAGAGAGAGAGACAGGGGTTAGCACAGAGAGAGACAGGGGTTAGCACAGAGAGAGAGAGAGAGAGACAGGGGTTAGCACAGAGTGAGAGAGAGAGAGACAGGGGTTAGCACAGAGAGAGAGAGAGAGAGAGAGAGAGACAGGGGTTAGCACGGAGAGAGAGAGAGACAGGGGGTAGCACAGAGAGAGGGAGAGAGAGACAGGGGGTAGCACAGAGAAAGACAGGGGTTAGCACAGAGAGAGAGAGAGAGACAGGGGTTAGCACAGAGAGAGAGAGAGAGAGAGAGAGAGACAGGGGTTAGCACAGAGAGAGAGAGAGAGAGAGAGACAGGGATTAGCACAGAGAGGGAGAGAGAGAGAGAGAGACAGGGGTTAGCACAGAGAGAGACAGGGGTTAGCACAGAGAGAGAGAGAGAGAGACAGGGGTTTCCACAGAGAGAGAGAGAGAGAGAGACAGGGGTTAACACAGAGAGAGACAGGGGTTAGCACAGAGAGGGAGAGAGAGAGAGAGAGACAGGGGTTAGCACAGAGAGAGAGAGAGAGAGAGAGAGACAGGGGTTAGCACAGAGAGAGACAGGGGTTAGCACAGAGAGAGAGAGAGAGAGACAGGGGTTCGCACAGAGAGAGAGAGAGAGAGAGAGACAGGGGTTAACACAGAGAGAGACAGGGGTTAGCACAGAGAGAGAGAGAGAGAGACAGGGGTTAACACAGAGAGAGACAGGGGTTAGCACAGAGAGAGAGAGAGAGAGACAGGGGTTAGCACAGAGAGAGACAGGGGTTAGCACCGAGAGTGAGAGAGACAGGGGTTAGCACCGAGAGAGAGAGAGACAGGGGTTAGCACAGAGACAGAGAGAGAGAGACAGGGGTTAACACAGAGAGAGAGAGAGAGACAGGGGTTAGCACAGAGAGAGAGAGAGAGACAGGGGTTAGCACAGAGAGAGAGAGAGACAGGGGTTAGCACAGAGAGAGACAGGGGTTAGCA